>NW_027617340.1:0-125570 GCF_964187855.1 Myxine glutinosa
GTGTTGGTGCAGGAAACCACTTTTGCACTTGTATTAGTGTGGAAAATACACTTTTCGCACTTGTGTTAGTGTTGAAAAACCACTTTTTGCACTTGTGTTTGTGTTGAAAAACCACTTTTCGCACTTGTGTTGGTGCAGGAAACCACTTTTGCACTTGTATTAGTGTGGAAAAAACACTTTTTGCACTTGTGATAGTGTTGAAAAACCACTTTTCGCACTTGTGTTTGTGTTGAAAAACCACTTTTCGCAATTGTGTTGGTGCTGGAAACCACTTTTGCACTTGTATTCGTGTGGAAAAACCACTTTTCGCACTTGTGTTAGTGTTGAAAAACCACTTTTCGCACTTGTGTTAGTGTTGAAAAACCACTTTTCGCACTTGTGTTAGTGTTGAAAAACCACTTTTCGCACTTGTGTTAGTGTTAAAAAAAACCATTTTTCGCACTTGTGTTGGTGCAGGAAACCACGTTTGCACTTGTATTAGTGTGGAAAAACCACTTTTTGCACTTGTGATAGTGTTGAAAAACCACTTTTTGCACTTGTGTTGGTGCAGGATACCACTTTTGCACTTGTATTAGTGTGAAAAAACACTTTTTGCACTTGTGATAGTGTTGAAAAACCACTTTTCGCACTTGTGTTAGTGTTGAAAAACCACTTTTCGCACTTGTGTTGGTGCAGGAAACCACTTTTGCACTTGTATTAGTGTGGAAAAACCACTTTTCGCACTTATGTTAGTGTTGAAAAACCACTTTTCGCACTTGTGTTAGTGTTGAAAAACCACTTTTCGCACTTGTGTTAGTGTTGAAAAACCACTTTTCGCACTTGTGTTAGTGTTGAAAAACCACTTTTCGCACTTGTGTTAGTGTTGAAAAACCACTTTTCGCACTTGTGTTGGTGCAGGAAACCACTTTTGCACTTGTATTAGTGTGGAAAAACCACCTTTCGCACTTGTGTTAGTGTTGAAAAACCACTTTTCGCACTTGTGTTAGTGTTGAAAAACCACTTTTCACACTTGTGTTAGTGTTGAAAACCCACTTTTCGCACTTGTGTTAGTGTTGAAAAACCACTTTTCGCACTTGTGTTGGTGCAGGAAACCACTTTTGCACTTGTATTAGTGTGGAAAAAACACTTTTCGCACTTGTGTTAGTGTTGAAAAACCACTTTTCGCACTTGTGTTAGTGTTGAAAAACACTTTTCGCACTTGTGTTGGTGCAGGAAACCACTTTTGCACTTGTATTAGTGTGGAAAAAACCACTTTTCGCACTTGTGTTAGTGTTGAAAAACCACTTTTCGCACTTGTGTTAGTGTTGAAAAACCACTTTTCGCACTTGTGTTGGTGCAGGAAACCACTTTTGCACTTGTATTAGTGTGGAAAATACACTTTTCGCACTTGTATTAGTGTTGAGAAACCACTTTTCGCACTTGTGTTTGTGTTGAAAAACCACTTTTCGCACTTGTGTTGGTGCAGGAAACCACTTTTGCACTTGTATTAGTGTGGAAAAAACACTTTTTGCACTTGTGATAGTGTTGAAAAACCACTTTTCGCACTTGTGTTTGTGTTGAAAAACCACTTTTCGCACTTGTGTTGGTGCAGGAAACCACTTTTGCACTTGTATTCGTGTGGAAAAACCACTTTTCGCACTTGTGTTAGTGTTGAAAAACCACTTTTCGCACTTGTGTTAGTGTTGAAAAACCACTTTTCGCACTTGTGTTGGTGCAGGAAACCACTTTTGCACTTGTATTAGTGTGGAAAAACCACTTTTCGCACTTGTGTTAGTGTTGAAAAACCACTTTTCGCACTTGTGTTAGTGTTGAAAAACCACTTTTCGCACTTGTGTTAGTGTTGAAAAACCACTTTTCGCACTTGTGTTGGTGCAGGAAACCACTTTTGCACTTGTATTAGTGTGGAAAAACCACTTTTCGCACTTGTGTTAGTGTTGAAAAACCACTTTTCGCACTTGTGTTAGTGTTGAAAAACCACTTTTCGCACTTGTGTTAGTGTTGAAAACCCACTTTTCGCACTTGTGTTAGTGTTGAAAAACCACTTTTCGCACTTGTGTTGGTGCAGGAAACCACTTTTGCACTTGTATTAGTGTGGAAAAAACACTTTTCGCACTTGTGTTAGTGTTGAAAAACCACTTTTCGCACTTGTGTTAGTGTTGAAAAACCACTTTTCGCACTTGTGTTGGCGCAGGAAACCACTTTTGCACTTGTATTAGTGTGGAAAAAACCACTTTTCGCACTTGTGTTAGTGTTGAAAAACCACTTTTCGCACTTGTGTTAGTGTTGAAAAACCACTTTTCGCACTTGTGTTGGTGCAGGAAACCACTTTTGCACTTGTATTAGTGTGGAAAATACACTTTTCGCACTTGTGTTAGTGTTGAAAAACCACTTTTTGCACTTGTGTTTGTGTTGAAAAACCACTTTTCGCACTTGTGTTGGTGCAGGAAACCACTTTTGCACTTGTATTAGTGTGGAAAAAACACTTTTTGCACTTGTGATAGTGTTGAAAAACCACTTTTCGCACTTGTGTTTGTGTTGAAAAACCACTTTTCGCAATTGTGTTGGTGCTGGAAACCACTTTTGCACTTGTATTCGTGTGGAAAAACCACTTTTCGCACTTGTGTTAGTGTTGAAAAACCACTTTTCGCACTTGTGTTAGTGTTGAAAAACCACTTTTCGCACTTGTGTTAGTGTTGAAAAACCACTTTTCGCACTTGTGTTAGTGTTAAAAAAAACCATTTTTCGCACTTGTGTTGGTGCAGGAAACCACGTTTGCACTTGTATTAGTGTGGAAAAACCACTTTTTGCACTTGTGATAGTGTTGAAAAACCACTTTTTGCACTTGTGTTGGTGCAGGATACCACTTTTGCACTTGTATTAGTGTGAAAAAACACTTTTTGCACTTGTGATAGTGTTGAAAAACCACTTTTCGCACTTGTGTTAGTGTTGAAAAACCACTTTTCGCACTTGTGTTGGTGCAGGAAACCACTTTTGTACTTGTATTAGTGTGGAAAAAACACTTTTTGCACTTGTGATAGTGTTGAAAAACCACTTTTCGCACTTGTGTTAGTGTTGAAAAACCACTTTTCGCACTTGTGTTAGTGTTGAAAAACCACTTTTCGCACTTGTGTTGGTGCAGGAAACCACTTTTGCACTTGTATTAGTGTGGAAAATACACTTTTCGCACTTGTGTTAGTGTTGAAAAACCACTTTTCGCACTTGTGTTTGTGTTGAAAAACCACTTTTCGCACTTGTGTTGGTGCAGGAAACCACTTTTGCACTTGTATTAGTGTGGAAAAAACACTTTTTGCACTTGTGATAGTGTTGAAAAACCACTTTTCGCACTTGTGTTAGTGTTGAAAAACCACTTTTCGCACTTGTGTTGGTGCAGGAAACCACTTTTGCACTTGTATTCGTGTGGAAAAACCACTTTTCGCACTTGTGTTAGTGTTGAAAAACCACTTTTCGCACTTGTGTTAGTGTTGAAAAACCACTTTTCGCACTTGTGTTAGTGTTGAAAAACCACTTTTCGCACTTGTGTTAGTGTTAAAAAAACCATTTTTCACACTTGTGTTGTTGCAGGAAACCACGTTTGCACTTGTATTAGTGTGGAAAAACCACTTTTTGCACTTGTGATAGTGTTGAAAAACCACTTTTTGCACTTGTGTTGGTGCAGGATACCACTTTTGCACTTGTATTAGTGTGAAAAAACACTTTTTGCACTTGTGATAGTGTTGAAAAACCACTTTTCGCACTTGTGTTAGTGTTGAAAAACCACTTTTCGCACTTGTGTTGGTGCAGGAAACCACTTTTGTACTTGTATTAGTGTGGAAAAAACACTTTTTGCACTTGTGATAGTGTTGAAAAACCACTTTTCGCACTTGTGTTAGTGTTGAAAAACCACTTTTCGCACTAGTGTTGGTGCAGGAAACCACTTTTCGCACTTGTGTTAGTGTTGAAAAACCACTTTTCGCACTTGTGTTGGTGCAGGAAACCACTTTTGCACTTGTATTAGTGTGGAAAAAACACTTTTTGCACTTGTGATAGTGTTGAAAAACCACTTTTCGCACTTGTGTTTGTGTTGAAAAACCACTTTTCGCACTTGTGTTGGTGCAGGAAACCACTTTTGCACTTGTATTCGTGTGGAAAAACCACTTTTCGCACTTGTGTTAGTGTTGAAAAACCACTTTTCGCACTTGTGTTAGTGTTGAAAAACCACTTTTCGCACTTGTGTTGGTGCAGGAAACCACTTTTGCACTTGTATTAGTGTGGAAAAACCACTTTTCGCACTTGTGTTAGTGTTGAAAAACCACTTTTCGCACTTGTGTTAGTGTTGAAAAACCACTTTTCGCACTTGTGTTAGTGTTGAAAAACCACTTTTCGCACTTGTGTTGGTGCAGGAAACCACTTTTGCACTTGTATTCGTGTGGAAAAACCACTTTTCGCACTTGTGTTAGTGTTGAAAAACCACTTTTCGCACTTGTGTTAGTGTTGAAAAACCACTTTTCGCACTTGTGTTAGTGTTGAAAAACCACTTTTCGCACTTGTGTTAGTGTTAAAAAAACCATTTTTCGCACTTGTGTTGTTGCAGGAAACCACGTTTGCACTTGTATTAGTGTGGAAAAACCACTTTTTGCACTTGTGATAGTGTTGAAAAACCACTTTTTGCACTTGTGTTGGTGCAGGATACCACTTTTGCACTTGTATTAGTGTGAAAAAACACTTTTTGCACTTGTGATAGTGTTGAAAAACCACTTTTCGCACTTGTGTTAGTGTTGAAAAACCACTTTTCGCACTTGTGTTGGTGCAGGAAACCACTTTTGCACTTGTATTAGTGTGGAAAAACCACTTTTTGCACTTGTGTTAATGTTGAAAAACCACTTTTCGCACTTGTGTTAGTGTTGAAAAACCACTTTTCGCACTTGTGTTGGTGCAGGAAACCACTTTTGCACTTGTATTAGTGTGGAAAAACCACTTTTCGCACTTGTGTTAGTGTTGAAAAACCACTTTTCGCACTTGTGTTAGTGTTGAAAAACCACTTTTCGCACTTGTGTTAGTGTTGAAAAACCACTTTTCGCACTTGTGTTAGTGTTAAAAAAACACTTTTCGCACTTGTGTTGGTGCAGGAAACCACGTTTGCACTTGTATTAGTGTGGAAAAACCACTTTTTGCACTTGTGATAGTGTTGAAAAACCTCTTTTTGCACTTGTGTTAGTGTTGAAAAACCACTTTTCGCACTTGTGTTAGTGTTAAAAAAACCATTTTTCGCACTTGTGTTGGTGCAGGAAACCACGTTTGCACTTGTATTAGTGTGGAAAAACCACTTTTTGCACTTGTGATAGTGTTGAAAAACCACTTTTTGCACTTGTGTTGGTGCAGGATACCACTTTTGCACTTGTATTAGTGTGAAAAAACACTTTTTGCACTTGTGATAGTGTTGAAAAACCACTTTTCGCACTTGTGTTAGTGTTGAAAAAACACTTTTCGCACTTGTGTTGGTGCAGGAAACCACTTTTGTACTTGTATTAGTGTGGAAAAAACACTTTTTGCACTTGTGATAGTGTTGAAAAACCACTTTTCGCACTTGTGTTAGTGTTGAAAAACCACTTTTCGCACTAGTGTTGGTGCAGGAAACCACTTTTGCACTTGTATTAGTGTGGAAAAAAAACTTTTTGCACTTGTGATAGTGTTGAAAAACCACTTTTTGCACTTGTGTTGGTGCAGGAAACCACTTTTGCACTTGTATTAGTGTGAAAAAACACTTTTTGCACTTGTGTTAGTGTTGAAAAACCACTTTTCGCACTTGTGTTAGTGTTGAAAAAGCACTTTTCGCACTTGTGTTAGTGTTGAAAAACCACTTTTCGCACTTGTGTTAGTGTTGAAAAACCACTTTTCGCACTTGTGTTAGTGTTGAAAAACCACTTTTCGCACTTGTGTTGGTGCAGGAAACCACTTTTGCACTTGTATTAGTGTGGAAAAACCACCTTTCGCACTTGTGTTAGTGTTGAAAAACCACTTTTCGCACTTGTGTTAGTGTTGAAAAACCACTTTTCACACTTGTGTTAGTGTTGAAAACCCACTTTTCGCACTTGTGTTAGTGTTGAAAAACCACTTTTCGCACTTGTGTTGGTGCAGGAAACCACTTTTGCACTTGTATTAGTGTGGAAAAAACACTTTTCGCACTTGTGTTAGTGTTGAAAAACCACTTTTCGCACTTGTGTTAGTGTTGAAAAACCACTTTTCGCACTTGTGTTGGTGCAGGAAACCACTTTTGCACTTGTATTAGTGTGGAAAAAACCACTTTTCGCACTTGTGTTAGTGTTGAAAAACCACTTTTCGCACTTGTGTTAGTGTTGAAAAACCACTTTTCGCACTTGTGTTGGTGCAGGAAACCACTTTTGCACTTGTATTAGTGTGGAAAATACACTTTTCGCACTTGTGTTAGTGTTGAAAAACCACTTTTCGCACTTGTGTTTGTGTTGAAAAACCACTTTTCGCACTTGTGTTGGTGCAGGAAACCACTTTTGCACTTGTATTAGTGTGGAAAAAACACTTTTTGCACTTGTGATAGTGTTGAAAAACCACTTTTCGCACTTGTGTTTGTGTTGAAAAACCACTTTTCGCACTTGTGTTGGTGCAGGAAACCACTTTTGCACTTGTATTCGTGTGGAAAAACCACTTTTCGCACTTGTGTTAGTGTTGAAAAACCACTTTTCGCACTTGTGTTAGTGTTGAAAAACCACTTTTCGCACTTGTGTTGGTGCAGGAAACCACTTTTGCACTTGTATTAGTGTGGAAAAACCACTTTTCGCACTTGTGTTAGTGTTGAAAAACCACTTTTCGCACTTGTGTTAGTGTTGAAAAACCACTTTTCGCACTTGTGTTAGTGTTGAAAAACCACTTTTCGCACTTGTGTTGGTGCAGGAAACCACTTTTGCACTTGTATTAGTGTGGAAAAACCACTTTTCGCACTTGTGTTAGTGTTGAAAAACCACTTTTCGCACTTGTGTTAGTGTTGAAAAACCACTTTTCGCACTTGTGTTAGTGTTGAAAACCCACTTTTCGCACTTGTGTTAGTGTTGAAAAACCACTTTTCGCACTTGTGTTGGTGCAGGAAACCACTTTTGCACTTGTATTAGTGTGGAAAAAACACTTTTCGCACTTGTGTTAGTGTTGAAAAACCACTTTTCGCACTTGTGTTAGTGTTGAAAAACCACTTTTCGCACTTGTGTTGGTGCAGGAAACCACTTTTGCACTTGTATTAGTGTGGAAAAAACCACTTTTCGCACTTGTGTTAGTGTTGAAAAACCACTTTTCGCACTTGTGTTAGTGTTGAAAAACCACTTTTCGCACTTGTGTTGGTGCAGGAAACCACTTTTGCACTTGTATTAGTGTGGAAAATACACTTTTCGCACTTGTGTTAGTGTTGAAAAACCACTTTTTGCACTTGTGTTTGTGTTGAAAAACCACTTTTCGCACTTGTGTTGGTGCAGGAAACCACTTTTGCACTTGTATTAGTGTGGAAAAAACACTTTTTGCACTTGTGATAGTGTTGAAAAACCACTTTTCGCACTTGTGTTTGTGTTGAAAAACCACTTTTCGCAATTGTGTTGGTGCTGGAAACCACTTTTGCACTTGTATTCGTGTGGAAAAACCACTTTTCGCACTTGTGTTAGTGTTGAAAAACCACTTTTCGCACTTGTGTTAGTGTTGAAAAACCACTTTTCGCACTTGTGTTAGTGTTGAAAAACCACTTTTCGCACTTGTGTTAGTGTTAAAAAAAACCATTTTTCGCACTTGTGTTGGTGCAGGAAACCACGTTTGCACTTGTATTAGTGTGGAAAAACCACTTTTTGCACTTGTGATAGTGTTGAAAAACCACTTTTTGCACTTGTGTTGGTGCAGGATACCACTTTTGCACTTGTATTAGTGTGAAAAAACACTTTTTGCACTTGTGATAGTGTTGAAAAACCACTTTTCGCACTTGTGTTAGTGTTGAAAAACCACTTTTCGCACTTGTGTTGGTGCAGGAAACCACTTTTGTACTTGTATTAGTGTGGAAAAAACACTTTTTGCACTTGTGATAGTGTTGAAAAACCACTTTTCGCACTTGTGTTAGTGTTGAAAAACCACTTTTCGCACTTGTGTTGGTGCAGGAAACCACTTTTGCACTTGTATTAGTGTGGAAAATACACTTTTCGCACTTGTGTTAGTGTTGAAAAACCACTTTTCGCACTTGTGTTTGTGTTGAAAAACCACTTTTCGCACTTGTGTTGGTGCAGGAAACCACTTTTGCACTTGTATTAGTGTGGAAAAAACACTTTTTGCACTTGTGATAGTGTTGAAAAACCACTTTTCGCACTTGTGTTAGTGTTGAAAAACCACTTTTCGCACTTGTGTTGGTGCAGGAAACCACTTTTGCACTTGTATTCGTGTGGAAAAACCACTTTTCGCACTTGTGTTAGTGTTGAAAAACCACTTTTCGCACTTGTGTTAGTGTTGAAAAACCACTTTTCGCACTTGTGTTAGTGTTGAAAAACCACTTTTCGCACTTGTGTTAGTGTTAAAAAAACCATTTTTCACACTTGTGTTGTTGCAGGAAACCACGTTTGCACTTGTATTAGTGTGGAAAAACCACTTTTTGCACTTGTGATAGTGTTGAAAAACCACTTTTTGCACTTGTGTTGGTGCAGGATACCACTTTTGCACTTGTATTAGTGTGAAAAAACACTTTTTGCACTTGTGATAGTGTTGAAAAACCACTTTTCGCACTTGTGTTAGTGTTGAAAAACCACTTTTCGCACTTGTGTTGGTGCAGGAAACCACTTTTGTACTTGTATTAGTGTGGAAAAAACACTTTTTGCACTTGTGATAGTGTTGAAAAACCACTTTTCGCACTTGTGTTAGTGTTGAAAAACCACTTTTCGCACTAGTGTTGGTGCAGGAAACCACTTTTCGCACTTGTGTTAGTGTTGAAAAACCACTTTTCGCACTTGTGTTGGTGCAGGAAACCACTTTTGCACTTGTATTAGTGTGGAAAAAACACTTTTTGCACTTGTGATAGTGTTGAAAAACCACTTTTCGCACTTGTGTTTGTGTTGAAAAACCACTTTTCGCACTTGTGTTGGTGCAGGAAACCACTTTTGCACTTGTATTCGTGTGGAAAAACCACTTTTCGCACTTGTGTTAGTGTTGAAAAACCACTTTTCGCACTTGTGTTAGTGTTGAAAAACCACTTTTCGCACTTGTGTTGGTGCAGGAAACCACTTTTGCACTTGTATTAGTGTGGAAAAACCACTTTTCGCACTTGTGTTAGTGTTGAAAAACCACTTTTCGCACTTGTGTTAGTGTTGAAAAACCACTTTTCGCACTTGTGTTAGTGTTGAAAAACCACTTTTCGCACTTGTGTTGGTGCAGGAAACCACTTTTGCACTTGTATTCGTGTGGAAAAACCACTTTTCGCACTTGTGTTAGTGTTGAAAAACCACTTTTCACACTTGTGTTAGTGTTGAAAAACCACTTTTCGCACTTGTGTTAGTGTTGAAAAACCACTTTTCGCACTTGTGTTAGTGTTAAAAAAACCATTTTTCGCACTTGTGTTGTTGCAGGAAACCACGTTTGCACTTGTATTAGTGTGGAAAAACCACTTTTTGCACTTGTGATAGTGTTGAAAAACCACTTTTTGCACTTGTGTTGGTGCAGGATACCACTTTTGCACTTGTATTAGTGTGAAAAAACACTTTTTGCACTTGTGATAGTGTTGAAAAACCACTTTTCGCACTTGTGTTAGTGTTGAAAAACCACTTTTCGCACTTGTGTTGGTGCAGGAAACCACTTTTGCACTTGTATTAGTGTGGAAAAACCACTTTTTGCACTTGTGTTAATGTTGAAAAACCACTTTTCGCACTTGTGTTAGTGTTGAAAAACCACTTTTCGCACTTGTGTTGGTGCAGGAAACCACTTTTGCACTTGTATTAGTGTGGAAAAACCACTTTTCGCACTTGTGTTAGTGTTGAAAAACCACTTTTCGCACTTGTGTTAGTGTTGAAAAACCACTTTTCGCACTTGTGTTAGTGTTGAAAAACCACTTTTCGCACTTGTGTTAGTGTTAAAAAAACACTTTTCGCACTTGTGTTGGTGCAGGAAACCACGTTTGCACTTGTATTAGTGTGGAAAAACCACTTTTTGCACTTGTGATAGTGTTGAAAAACCTCTTTTTGCACTTGTGTTAGTGTTGAAAAACCACTTTTCGCACTTGTGTTAGTGTTAAAAAAACCATTTTTCGCACTTGTGTTGGTGCAGGAAACCACGTTTGCACTTGTATTAGTGTGGAAAAACCACTTTTTGCACTTGTGATAGTGTTGAAAAACCACTTTTTGCACTTGTGTTGGTGCAGGATACCACTTTTGCACTTGTATTAGTGTGAAAAAACACTTTTTGCACTTGTGATAGTGTTGAAAAACCACTTTTCGCACTTGTGTTAGTGTTGAAAAAACACTTTTCGCACTTGTGTTGGTGCAGGAAACCACTTTTGTACTTGTATTAGTGTGGAAAAAACACTTTTTGCACTTGTGATAGTGTTGAAAAACCACTTTTCGCACTTGTGTTAGTGTTGAAAAACCACTTTTCGCACTAGTGTTGGTGCAGGAAACCACTTTTGCACTTGTATTAGTGTGGAAAAAAAACTTTTTGCACTTGTGATAGTGTTGAAAAACCACTTTTTGCACTTGTGTTAGTGTTGAAAAACCACTTTTCGCACTTGTGTTGGTGCAGGAAACCACTTTTGCACTTGTATTAGTGTGGAAAAACCACTTTTCGCACTTGTGTTAGTGTTGAAAAACCACTTTTTGCACTTGTGTTAGTGTTGTAAAACCACTTTTCGCACTTGTGTTAGTGTGGAAAAACCACTTTTCGCACTTGTGTTGGTGTAGGAAACCACTTTTGCACTTGTATTAGTGTGGAAAAAACACTTTTCGCACTTGTGTTAGTGTTGAAAAACCACTTTTCGCACTTGTGTTAGTGTTGAAAAAACACTTTTCACACTTGTGTTGGTGCAGGAAACCACTTTTGCACTTGTATTAGTGTGGAAAAACACTTTTTGCACTTGTGATAGTGTTGAAAAACCACTTTACGCACTTGTGTTAGTGTTGAAAAACCACTTTTCGCACTTGTGTTGGTGCAGGAAACCACTTTTGCACTTGTATTAGTGTGGAAAAACCACTTTTCACACTTGTGTTCGTGTTGAAAAACCACTTTTCGCACTTGTATTAGTGTGGAAAAAACACTTTTTGCACTTGTGATAGTGTTGAAAAACCACTTTTCGCACTTGTGTTTGTGTTGAAAAACCACTTTTCGCACTTGTGTTGGTGCAGGAAACCACTTTTGCACTTGTATTCGTGTGGAAAAACCACTTTTCGCACTTGTGTTAGTGTTGAAAAACCACTTTTCGCACTTGTGTTAGTGTTGAAAAACCACTTTTCGCACTTGTGTTAGTGTTGAAAAAGCACTTTTCGCACTTGTGTTAGTGTTGAAAAACCACTTTTCGCACTTGTGTTAGTGTTGAAAAACCACTTTTCGCACTTGTGTTAGTGTTGAAAAACCACTTTTCGCACTTGTGTTGGTGCAGGAAACCACTTTTGCACTTGTATTAGTGTGGAAAAACCACCTTTCGCACTTGTGTTAGTGTTGAAAAACCACTTTTCGCACTTGTGTTAGTGTTGAAAAACCACTTTTCACACTTGTGTTAGTGTTGAAAACCCACTTTTCGCACTTGTGTTAGTGTTGAAAAACCACTTTTCGCACTTGTGTTGGTGCAGGAAACCACTTTTGCACTTGTATTAGTGTGGAAAAAACACTTTTCGCACTTGTGTTAGTGTTGAAAAACCACTTTTCGCACTTGTGTTAGTGTTGAAAAACCACTTTTCGCACTTGTGTTGGTGCAGGAAACCACTTTTGCACTTGTATTAGTGTGGAAAAAACCACTTTTCGCACTTGTGTTAGTGTTGAAAAACCACTTTTCGCACTTGTGTTAGTGTTGAAAAACCACTTTTCGCACTTGTGTTGGTGCAGGAAACCACTTTTGCACTTGTATTAGTGTGGAAAAAACACTTTTCGCACTTGTGTTAGTGTTGAAAAACCACTTTTCGCACTTGTGTTAGTGTTGAAAAAACACTTTTCACACTTGTGTTGGTGCAGGAAACCACTTTTGCACTTGTATTAGTGTGGAAAAACACTTTTTGCACTTGTGATAGTGTTGAAAAACCACTTTACGCACTTGTGTTAGTGTTGAAAAACCACTTTTCGCACTTGTGTTGGTGCAGGAAACCACTTTTGCACTTGTATTAGTGTGGAAAAACCACTTTTCACACTTGTGTTCGTGTTGAAAAACCACTTTTCGCACTTGTATTAGTGTGGAAAAAACACTTTTTGCACTTGTGATAGTGTTGAAAAACCACTTTTCGCACTTGTGTTTGTGTTGAAAAACCACTTTTCGCACTTGTGTTGGTGCAGGAAACCACTTTTGCACTTGTATTCGTGTGGAAAAACCACTTTTCGCACTTGTGTTAGTGTTGAAAAACCACTTTTCGCACTTGTGTTAGTGTTGAAAAACCACTTTTCGCACTTGTGTTAGTGTTGAAAAAGCACTTTTCGCACTTGTGTTAGTGTTGAAAAACCACTTTTCGCACTTGTGTTAGTGTTGAAAAACCACTTTTCGCACTTGTGTTAGTGTTGAAAAACCACTTTTCGCACTTGTGTTGGTGCAGGAAACCACTTTTGCACTTGTATTAGTGTGGAAAAACCACCTTTCGCACTTGTGTTAGTGTTGAAAAACCACTTTTCGCACTTGTGTTAGTGTTGAAAAACCACTTTTCACACTTGTGTTAGTGTTGAAAACCCACTTTTCGCACTTGTGTTAGTGTTGAAAAACCACTTTTCGCACTTGTGTTGGTGCAGGAAACCACTTTTGCACTTGTATTAGTGTGGAAAAAACACTTTTCGCACTTGTGTTAGTGTTGAAAAACCACTTTTCGCACTTGTGTTAGTGTTGAAAAACCACTTTTCGCACTTGTGTTGGTGCAGGAAACCACTTTTGCACTTGTATTAGTGTGGAAAAAACCACTTTTCGCACTTGTGTTAGTGTTGAAAAACCACTTTTCGCACTTGTGTTAGTGTTGAAAAACCACTTTTCGCACTTGTGTTGGTGCAGGAAACCACTTTTGCACTTGTATTAGTGTGGAAAATACACTTTTCGCACTTGTGTTAGTGTTGAAAAACCACTTTTCGCACTTGTGTTTGTGTTGAAAAACCACTTTTCGCACTTGTGTTGGTGCAGGAAACCACTTTTGCACTTGTATTAGTGTGGAAAAAACACTTTTTGCACTTGTGATAGTGTTGAAAAACCACTTTTCGCACTTGTGTTTGTGTTGAAAAACCACTTTTCGCACTTGTGTTGGTGCAGGAAACCACTTTTGCACTTGTATTCGTGTGGAAAAACCACTTTTCGCACTTGTGTTAGTGTTGAAAAACCACTTTTCGCACTTGTGTTAGTGTTGAAAAACCACTTTTCGCACTTGTGTTGGTGCAGGAAACCACTTTTGCACTTGTATTAGTGTGGAAAAACCACTTTTCGCACTTGTGTTAGTGTTGAAAAACCACTTTTCGCACTTGTGTTAGTGTTGAAAAACCACTTTTCGCACTTGTGTTAGTGTTGAAAAACCACTTTTTGCACTTGTGTTGGTGCAGGAAACCACTTTTGCACTTGTATTAGTGTGGAAAAAAAAACTTTTCGCACTTGTGTTAGTGTTGAAAAACCACTTTTCGCACTTGTGTTAGTGTTGAAAAACCACTTTTCGCACTTGTGTTAGTGTTGAAAACCCACTTTTCGCACTTGTGTTAGTGTTGAAAAACCACTTTTCGCACTTGTGTTGGTGCAGGAAACCACTTTTGCACTTGTATTAGTGTGGAAAAAACACTTTTCGCACTTGTGTTAGTGTTGAAAAACCACTTTTCGCACTTGTGTTAGTGTTGAAAAACCACTTTTCGCACTTGTGTTGGTGCAGGAAACCACTTTTGCACTTGTATTAGTGTGGAAAAAACCACTTTTCGCACTTGTGTTAGTGTTGAAAAACCACTTTTCGCACTTGTGTTAGTGTTGAAAAACCACTTTTCGCACTTGTGTTGGTGCAGGAAACCACTTTTGCACTTGTATTAGTGTGGAAAATACACTTTTCGCACTTGTGTTAGTGTTGAAAAACCACTTTTTGCACTTGTGTTTGTGTTGAAAAACCACTTTTCGCACTTGTGTTGGTGCAGGAAACCACTTTTGCACTTGTATTAGTGTGGAAAAAACACTTTTTGCACTTGTGATAGTGTTGAAAAACCACTTTTCGCAATTGTGTTGGTGCTGGAAACCACTTTTGCACTTGTATTCGTGTGGAAAAACCACTTTTCGCACTTGTGTTAGTGTTGAAAAACCACTTTTCGCACTTGTGTTAGTGTTGAAAAACCACTTTTCGCACTTGTGTTAGTGTTGAAAAACCACTTTTCGCACTTGTGTTAGTGTTGAAAAACCACTTTTCGCACTTGTGTTAGTGTTAAAAAAAACCATTTTTCGCACTTGTGTTGGTGCAGGAAACCACGTTTGCACTTGTATTAGTGTGGAAAAACCACTTTTTGCACTTGTGATAGTGTTGAAAAACCACTTTTTGCACTTGTGTTGGTGCAGGATACCACTTTTGCACTTGTATTAGTGTGAAAAAACACTTTTTGCACTTGTGATAGTGTTGAAAAACCACTTTTCGCACTTGTGTTAGTGTTGAAAAACCACTTTTCGCACTTGTGTTGGTGCAGGAAACCACTTTTGTACTTGTATTAGTGTGGAAAAAACACTTTTTGCACTTGTGATAGTGTTGAAAAACCACTTTTCGCACTTGTGTTAGTGTTGAAAAACCACTTTTCGCACTTGTGTTGGTGCAGGAAACCACTTTTGCACTTGTATTAGTGTGGAAAATACACTTTTCGCACTTGTGTTAGTGTTGAAAAACCACTTTTCGCACTTGTGTTTGTGTTGAAAAACCACTTTTCGCACTTGTGTTGGTGCAGGAAACCACTTTTGCACTTGTATTAGTGTGGAAAAAACACTTTTTGCACTTGTGATAGTGTTGAAAAACCACTTTTCGCACTTGTGTTAGTGTTGAAAAACCACTTTTCGCACTTGTGTTGGTGCAGGAAACCACTTTTGCACTTGTATTCGTGTGGAAAAACCACTTTTCGCACTTGTGTTAGTGTTGAAAAACCACTTTTCGCACTTGTGTTAGTGTTGAAAAACCACTTTTCGCACTTGTGTTAGTGTTGAAAAACCACTTTTCGCACTTGTGTTAGTGTTAAAAAAACCATTTTTCACACTTGTGTTGTTGCAGGAAACCACGTTTGCACTTGTATTAGTGTGGAAAAACCACTTTTTGTACTTGTGATAGTGTTGAAAAACCACTTTTTGCACTTGTGTTGGTGCAGGATACCACTTTTGCACTTGTATTAGTGTGAAAAAACACTTTTTGCACTTGTGATAGTGTTGAAAAACCACTTTTCGCACTTGTGTTAGTGTTGAAAAACCACTTTTCGCACTTGTGTTGGTGCAGGAAACCACTTTTGTACTTGTATTAGTGTGGAAAAAACACTTTTTGCACTTGTGATAGTGTTGAAAAACCACTTTTCGCACTTGTGTTAGTGTTGAAAAACCACTTTTCGCACTAGTGTTGGTGCAGGAAACCACTTTTCGCACTTGTGTTAGTGTTGAAAAACCACTTTTCGCACTTGTGTTGGTGCAGGAAACCACTTTTGCACTTGTATTAGTGTGGAAAAAACACTTTTTGCACTTGTGATAGTGTTGAAAAACCACTTTTCGCACTTGTGTTTGTGTTGAAAAACCACTTTTCGCACTTGTGTTGGTGCAGGAAACCACTTTTGCACTTGTATTCGTGTGGAAAAACCACTTTTCGCACTTGTGTTAGTGTTGAAAAACCACTTTTCGCACTTGTGTTAGTGTTGAAAAACCACTTTTCGCACTTGTGTTGGTGCAGGAAACCACTTTTGCACTTGTATTAGTGTGGAAAAACCACTTTTCGCACTTGTGTTAGTGTTGAAAAACCACTTTTCGCACTTGTGTTAGTGTTGAAAAACCACTTTTCGCACTTGTGTTAGTGTTGAAAAACCACTTTTCGCACTTGTGTTGGTGCAGGAAACCACTTTTGCACTTGTATTCGTGTGGAAAAACCACTTTTCGCACTTGTGTTAGTGTTGAAAAACCACTTTTCACACTTGTGTTAGTGTTGAAAAACCACTTTTCGCACTTGTGTTAGTGTTGAAAAACCACTTTTCGCACTTGTGTTAGTGTTAAAAAAACCATTTTTCGCACTTGTGTTGTTGCAGGAAACCACGTTTGCACTTGTATTAGTGTGGAAAAACCACTTTTTGCACTTGTGATAGTGTTGAAAAACCACTTTTTGCACTTGTGTTGGTGCAGGATACCACTTTTGCACTTGTATTAGTGTGAAAAAACACTTTTTGCACTTGTGATAGTGTTGAAAAACCACTTTTCGCACTTGTGTTAGTGTTGAAAAACCACTTTTCGCACTTGTGTTGGTGCAGGAAACCACTTTTGCACTTGTATTAGTGTGGAAAAACCACTTTTTGCACTTGTGTTAATGTTGAAAAACCACTTTTCGCACTTGTGTTAGTGTTGAAAAACCACTTTTCGCACTTGTGTTGGTGCAGGAAACCACTTTTGCACTTGTATTAGTGTGGAAAAACCACTTTTCGCACTTGTGTTAGTGTTGAAAAACCACTTTTCGCACTTGTGTTAGTGTTGAAAAACCACTTTTCGCACTTGTGTTAGTGTTGAAAAACCACTTTTCGCACTTGTGTTAGTGTTAAAAAAACACTTTTCGCACTTGTGTTGGTGCAGGAAACCACGTTTGCACTTGTATTAGTGTGGAAAAACCACTTTTTGCACTTGTGATAGTGTTGAAAAACCTCTTTTTGCACTTGTGTTAGTGTTGAAAAACCACTTTTCGCACTTGTGTTAGTGTTAAAAAAACCATTTTTCGCACTTGTGTTGGTGCAGGAAACCACGTTTGCACTTGTATTAGTGTGGAAAAACCACTTTTTGCACTTGTGATAGTGTTGAAAAACCACTTTTTGCACTTGTGTTGGTGCAGGATACCACTTTTGCACTTGTATTAGTGTGAAAAAACACTTTTTGCACTTGTGATAGTGTTGAAAAACCACTTTTCGCACTTGTGTTAGTGTTGAAAAAACACTTTTCGCACTTGTGTTGGTGCAGGAAACCACTTTTGTACTTGTATTAGTGTGGAAAAAACACTTTTTGCACTTGTGATAGTGTTGAAAAACCACTTTTCGCACTTGTGTTAGTGTTGAAAAACCACTTTTCGCACTAGTGTTGGTGCAGGAAACCACTTTTGCACTTGTATTAGTGTGGAAAAAAAACTTTTTGCACTTGTGATAGTGTTGAAAAACCACTTTTTGCACTTGTGTTAGTGTTGAAAAACCACTTTTCGCACTTGTGTTGGTGCAGGAAACCACTTTTGCACTTGTATTAGTGTGGAAAAACCACTTTTCGCACTTGTGTTAGTGTTGAAAAACCACTTTTTGCACTTGTGTTAGTGTTGTAAAACCACTTTTCGCACTTGTGTTAGTGTGGAAAAACCACTTTTCGCACTTGTGTTGGTGTAGGAAACCACTTTTGCACTTGTATTAGTGTGGAAAAAACACTTTTCGCACTTGTGTTAGTGTTGAAAAACCACTTTTCGCACTTGTGTTAGTGTTGAAAAAACACTTTTCACACTTGTGTTGGTGCAGGAAACCACTTTTGCACTTGTATTAGTGTGGAAAAACACTTTTTGCACTTGTGATAGTGTTGAAAAACCACTTTACGCACTTGTGTTAGTGTTGAAAAACCACTTTTCGCACTTGTGTTGGTGCAGGAAACCACTTTTGCACTTGTATTAGTGTGGAAAAACCACTTTTCACACTTGTGTTCGTGTTGAAAAACCACTTTTCGCACTTGTATTAGTGTGGAAAAAACACTTTTTGCACTTGTGATAGTGTTGAAAAACCACTTTTCGCACTTGTGTTTGTGTTGAAAAACCACTTTTCGCACTTGTGTTGGTGCAGGAAACCACTTTTGCACTTGTATTCGTGTGGAAAAACCACTTTTCGCACTTGTGTTAGTGTTGAAAAACCACTTTTCGCACTTGTGTTAGTGTTGAAAAACCACTTTTCGCACTTGTGTTGGTGCAGGAAACCACTTTTGCACTTGTATTAGTGTGGAAAAACCACTTTTCGCACTTGTGTTAGTGTTGAAAAACCACTTTTCGCACTTGTGTTAGTGTTGAAAAACCACTTTTTGCACTTGTGTTTGTGTTGAAAAACCACTTTTCGCACTTGTGTTGGTGCAGGAAACCACTTTTGCACTTGTATTAGTGTGGAAAAAACACTTTTTGCACTTGTGATAGTGTTGAAAAACCACTTTTCGCACTTGTGTTTGTGTTGAAAAACCACTTTTCGCAATTGTGTTGGTGCTGGAAACCACTTTTGCACTTGTATTCGTGTGGAAAAACCACTTTTCGCACTTGTGTTAGTGTTGAAAAACCACTTTTCGCACTTGTGTTAGTGTTGAAAAACCACTTTTCGCACTTGTGTTAGTGTTGAAAAACCACTTTTCGCACTTGTGTTAGTGTTAAAAAAAACCATTTTTCGCACTTGTGTTGGTGCAGGAAACCACTTTTGTACTTGTATTAGTGTGGAAAAAACACTTTTTGCACTTGTGATAGTGTTGAAAAACCACTTTTCGCACTTGTGTTAGTGTTGAAAAACCACTTTTCGCACTTGTGTTAGTGTTGAAAAACCACTTTTCGCACTTGTGTTGGTGCAGGAAACCACTTTTGTACTTGTATTAGTGTGGAAAAAACACTTTTTGCACTTGTGATAGTGTTGAAAAACCACTTTTCGCACTTGTGTTAGTGTTGAAAAACCACTTTTCGCACTTGTGTTAGTGTTGAAAAACCACTTTTCGCACTTGTGTTGGTGCAGGAAACCACTTTTGCACTTGTATTAGTGTGGAAAATACACTTTTCGCACTTGTGCTAGTGTTGAAAAACCACTTTTCGCACTTGTGTTTGTGTTGAAAAACCACTTTTCGCACTTGTGTTGGTGCAGGAAACCACTTTTGCACTTGTATTAGTGTGGAAAAAACACTTTTTGCACTTGTGATAGTGTTGAAAAACCACTTTTCGCACTTGTGTTAGTGTTGAAAAACCACTTTTCGCACTTGTGTTGGTGCAGGAAACCACTTTTGCACTTGTATTCGTGTGGAAAAACCACTTTTCGCACTTGTGTTAGTGTTGAAAAACCACTTTTCGCACTTGTGTTAGTGTTGAAAAACCACTTTTCGCACTTGTGTTAGTGTTGAAAAACCACTTTTCGCACTTGTGTTAGTGTTAAAAAAACCATTTTTCACACTTGTGTTGTTGCAGGAAACCACGTTTGCACTTGTATTAGTGTGGAAAAACCACTTTTTGCACTTGTGATAGTGTTGAAAAACCACTTTTTGCACTTGTGTTGGTGCAGGATACCACTTTTGCACTTGTATTAGTGTGAAAAAACACTTTTTGCACTTGTGATAGTGTTGAAAAACCACTTTTCGCACTTGTGTTAGTGTTGAAAAACCACTTTTCGCACTTGTGTTGGTGCAGGAAACCACTTTTGTACTTGTATTAGTGTGGAAAAAACACTTTTTGCACTTGTGATAGTGTTGAAAAACCACTTTTCGCACTTGTGTTAGTGTTGAAAAACCACTTTTCGCACTAGTGTTGGTGCAGGAAACCACTTTTGCACTTGTATTAGTGTGGAAAAACCACTTTTCACACTTGTGTTCGTGTTGAAAAACCACTTTTCGCACTTGTATTAGTGTGGAAAAAACACTTTTTGCACTTGTGATAGTGTTGAAAAACCACTTTTCGCACTTGTGTTTGTGTTGAAAAACCACTTTTCGCACTTGTGTTGGTGCAGGAAACCACTTTTGCACTTGTATTCGTGTGGAAAAACCACTTTTCGCACTTGTGTTAGTGTTGAAAAACCACTTTTCGCACTTGTGTTAGTGTTGAAAAACCACTTTTCGCACTTGTGTTGGTGCAGGAAACCACTTTTGCACTTGTATTAGTGTGGAAAAACCACTTTTCACACTTGTGTTCGTGTTGAAAAACCACTTTTCGCACTTGTATTAGTGTGGAAAAAACACTTTTTGCACTTGTGATAGTGTTGAAAAACCACTTTTCGCACTTGTGTTTGTGTTGAAAAACCACTTTTCGCACTTGTGTTGGTGCAGGAAACCACTTTTGCACTTGTATTCGTGTGGAAAAACCACTTTTCGCACTTGTGTTAGTGTTGAAAAACCACTTTTCGCACTTGTGTTAGTGTTGAAAAACCACTTTTCGCACTTGTGTTGGTGCAGGAAACCACTTTTGCACTTGTATTAGTGTGGAAAAACCACTTTTCGCACTTGTGTTAGTGTTGAAAAACCACTTTTCGCACTTGTGTTAGTGTTGAAAAACCACTTTTTGCACTTGTGTTTGTGTTGAAAAACCACTTTTCGCACTTGTGTTGGTGCAGGAAACCACTTTTGCACTTGTATTAGTGTGGAAAAAACACTTTTTGCACTTGTGATAGTGTTGAAAAACCACTTTTCGCACTTGTGTTTGTGTTGAAAAACCACTTTTCGCAATTGTGTTGGTGCTGGAAACCACTTTTGCACTTGTATTCGTGTGGAAAAACCACTTTTCGCACTTGTGTTAGTGTTGAAAAACCACTTTTCGCACTTGTGTTAGTGTTGAAAAACCACTTTTCGCACTTGTGTTAGTGTTGAAAAACCACTTTTCGCACTTGTGTTAGTGTTAAAAAAAACCATTTTTCGCACTTGTGTTGGTGCAGGAAACCACTTTTGTACTTGTATTAGTGTGGAAAAAACACTTTTTGCACTTGTGATAGTGTTGAAAAACCACTTTTCGCACTTGTGTTAGTGTTGAAAAACCACTTTTCGCACTTGTGTTAGTGTTGAAAAACCACTTTTCGCACTTGTGTTGGTGCAGGAAACCACTTTTGTACTTGTATTAGTGTGGAAAAAACACTTTTTGCACTTGTGATAGTGTTGAAAAACCACTTTTCGCACTTGTGTTAGTGTTGAAAAACCACTTTTCGCACTTGTGTTAGTGTTGAAAAACCACTTTTCGCACTTGTGTTGGTGCAGGAAACCACTTTTGCACTTGTATTAGTGTGGAAAATACACTTTTCGCACTTGTGCTAGTGTTGAAAAACCACTTTTCGCACTTGTGTTTGTGTTGAAAAACCACTTTTCGCACTTGTGTTGGTGCAGGAAACCACTTTTGCACTTGTATTAGTGTGGAAAAAACACTTTTTGCACTTGTGATAGTGTTGAAAAACCACTTTTCGCACTTGTGTTAGTGTTGAAAAACCACTTTTCGCACTTGTGTTGGTGCAGGAAACCACTTTTGCACTTGTATTCGTGTGGAAAAACCACTTTTCGCACTTGTGTTAGTGTTGAAAAACCACTTTTCGCAC
This sequence comes from Myxine glutinosa, assembly GCF_964187855.1. Classification (NCBI taxonomy): domain Eukaryota; kingdom Metazoa; phylum Chordata; class Myxini; order Myxiniformes; family Myxinidae; genus Myxine; species Myxine glutinosa. The sequence goes on from NW_027617340.1 coordinate 21,655, forward strand.
TTGTGTTAGTGTTGAAAAACCACTTTTCGCACTTGTGTTAGTGTTGAAAAACCACTTTTCGCACTTGTGTTAGTGTTAAAAAAACCATTTTTCACACTTGTGTTGTTGCAGGAAACCACGTTTGCACTTGTATTAGTGTGGAAAAACCACTTTTTGCACTTGTGATAGTGTTGAAAAACCACTTTTTGCACTTGTGTTGGTGCAGGATACCACTTTTGCACTTGTATTAGTGTGAAAAAACACTTTTTGCACTTGTGATAGTGTTGAAAAACCACTTTTCGCACTTGTGTTAGTGTTGAAAAACCACTTTTCGCACTTGTGTTGGTGCAGGAAACCACTTTTGTACTTGTATTAGTGTGGAAAAAACACTTTTTGCACTTGTGATAGTGTTGAAAAACCACTTTTCGCACTTGTGTTAGTGTTGAAAAACCACTTTTCGCACTAGTGTTGGTGCAGGAAACCACTTTTGCACTTGTATTAGTGTGGAAAAACCACTTTTCACACTTGTGTTCGTGTTGAAAAACCACTTTTCGCACTTGTATTAGTGTGGAAAAAACACTTTTTGCACTTGTGATAGTGTTGAAAAACCACTTTTCGCATTTGTGTTTGTGTTGAAAAACCACTTTTCGCACTTGTGTTGGTGCAGGAAACCACTTTTGCACTTGTATTCGTGTGGAAAAACCACTTTTCGCACTTGTGTTAGTGTTGAAAAACCACTTTTCGCACTTGTGTTAGTGTTGAAAAACCACTTTTCGCACTTGTGTTGGTGCAGGAAACCACTTTTGCACTTGTATTAGTGTGGAAAAACCACTTTTCGCACTTGTGTTAGTGTTGAAAAACCACTTTTCGCACTTGTGTTAGTGTTGAAAAACCACTTTTTGCACTTGTGTTTGTGTTGAAAAACCACTTTTCGCACTTGTGTTGGTGCAGGAAACCACTTTTGCACTTGTATTAGTGTGGAAAAAACACTTTTTGCACTTGTGATAGTGTTGAAAAACCACTTTTCGCACTTGTGTTTGTGTTGAAAAACCACTTTTCGCAATTGTGTTGGTGCTGGAAACCACTTTTGCACTTGTATTCGTGTGGAAAAACCACTTTTCGCACTTGTGTTAGTGTTGAAAAACCACTTTTCGCACTTGTGTTAGTGTTGAAAAACCACTTTTCGCACTTGTGTTAGTGTTGAAAAACCACTTTTCGCACTTGTGTTAGTGTTAAAAAAAAACATTTTTCGCACTTGTGTTGGTGCAGGAAACCACTTTTGTACTTGTATTAGTGTGGAAAAAACACTTTTTGCACTTGTGATAGTGTTGAAAAACCACTTTTCGCACTTGTGTTAGTGTTGAAAAACCACTTTTCGCACTTGTGTTAGTGTTGAAAAACCACTTTTCGCACTTGTGTTGGTGCAGGAAACCACTTTTGTACTTGTATTAGTGTGGAAAAAACACTTTTTGCACTTGTGATAGTGTTGAAAAACCACTTTTCGCACTTGTGTTAGTGTTGAAAAACCACTTTTCGCACTTGTGTTAGTGTTGAAAAACCACTTTTCGCACTTGTGTTGGTGCAGGAAACCACTTTTGCACTTGTATTAGTGTGGAAAATACACTTTTCGCACTTGTGTTAGTGTTGAAAAACCACTTTTCGCACTTGTGTTTGTGTTGAAAAACCACTTTTCGCACTTGTGTTGGTGCAGGAAACCACTTTTGCACTTGTATTAGTGTGGAAAAAACACTTTTTGCACTTGTGATAGTGTTGAAAAACCACTTTTCGCACTTGTGTTAGTGTTGAAAAACCACTTTTCGCACTTGTGTTGGTGCAGGAAACCACTTTTGCACTTGTATTCGTGTGGAAAAACCACTTTTCGCACTTGTGTTAGTGTTGAAAAACCACTTTTCGCACTTGTGTTAGTGTTGAAAAACCACTTTTCGCACTTGTGTTAGTGTTGAAAAACCACTTTTCGCACTTGTGTTAGTGTTAAAAAAACCATTTTTCACACTTGTGTTGTTGCAGGAAACCACGTTTGCACTTGTATTAGTGTGGAAAAACCACTTTTTGCACTTGTGATAGTGTTGAAAAACCACTTTTTGCACTTGTGTTGGTGCAGGATACCACTTTTGCACTTGTATTAGTGTGAAAAAACACTTTTTGCACTTGTGATAGTGTTGAAAAACCACTTTTCGCACTTGTGTTAGTGTTGAAAAACCACTTTTCGCACTTGTGTTGGTGCAGGAAACCACTTTTGTACTTGTATTAGTGTGGAAAAAACACTTTTTGCACTTGTGATAGTGTTGAAAAACCACTTTTCGCACTTGTGTTAGTGTTGAAAAACCACTTTTCGCACTAGTGTTGGTGCAGGAAACCACTTTTCGCACTTGTGTTAGTGTTGAAAAACCACTTTTCGCACTTGTGTTGGTGCAGGAAACCACTTTTGCACTTGTATCAGTGTGGAAAAAACACTTTTTGCACTTGTGATAGTGTTGAAAAACCACTTTTCGCACTTGTGTTTGTGTTGAAAAACCACTTTTCGCACTTGTGTTGGTGCAGGAAACCACTTTTGCACTTGTATTCGTGTGGAAAAACCACTTTTCGCACTTGTGTTAGTGTTGAAAAACCACTTTTCGCACTTGTGTTAGTGTTGAAAAACCACTTTTCGCACTTGTGTTGGTGCAGGAAACCACTTTTGCACTTGTATTAGTGTGGAAAAACCACTTTTCGCACTTGTGTTAGTGTTGAAAAACCACTTTTCGCACTTGTGTTAGTGTTGAAAAACCACTTTTCGCACTTGTGTTAGTGTTGAAAAACCACTTTTCGCACTTGTGTTGGTGCAGGAAACCACTTTTGCACTTGTATTCGTGTGGAAAAACCACTTTTCGCACTTGTGTTAGTGTTGAAAAACCACTTTTCGCACTTGTGTTAGTGTTGAAAAACCACTTTTCGCACTTGTGTTAGTGTTGAAAAACCACTTTTCGCACTTGTGTTAGTGTTAAAAAAACCATTTTTCGCACTTGTGTTGTTGCAGGAAACCACGTTTGCACTTGTATTAGTGTGGAAAAACCACTTTTTGCACTTGTGATAGTGTTGAAAAACCACTTTTTGCACTTGTGTTGGTGCAGGATACCACTTTTGCACTTGTATTAGTGTGAAAAAACACTTTTTGCACTTGTGATAGTGTTGAAAAACCACTTTTCGCACTTGTGTTAGTGTTGAAAAACCACTTTTCGCACTTGTGTTGGTGCAGGAAACCACTTTTGCACTTGTATTAGTGTGGAAAAACCACTTTTTGCACTTGTGTTAATGTTGAAAAACCACTTTTCGCACTTGTGTTAGTGTTGAAAAACCACTTTTCGCACTTGTGTTGGTGCAGGAAACCACTTTTGCACTTGTATTAGTGTGGAAAAACCACTTTTCGCACTTGTGTTAGTGTTGAAAAACCACTTTTCGCACTTGTGTTAGTGTTGAAAAACCACTTTTCGCACTTGTGTTAGTGTTGAAAAACCACTTTTCGCACTTGTGTTAGTGTTAAAAAAACACTTTTCGCACTTGTGTTGGTGCAGGAAACCACGTTTGCACTTGTATTAGTGTGGAAAAACCACTTTTTGCACTTGTGATAGTGTTGAAAAACCTCTTTTTGCACTTGTGTTAGTGTTGAAAAACCACTTTTCGCACTTGTGTTAGTGTTAAAAAAAACCATTTTTCGCACTTGTGTTGGTGCAGGAAACCACGTTTGCACTTGTATTAGTGTGGAAAAACCACTTTTTGCACTTGTGATAGTGTTGAAAAACCACTTTTTGCACTTGTGTTGGTGCAGGATACCACTTTTGCACTTGTATTAGTGTGAAAAAACACTTTTTGCACTTGTGATAGTGTTGAAAAACCACTTTTCGCACTTGTGTTAGTGTTGAAAAAACACTTTTCGCACTTGTGTTGGTGCAGGAAACCACTTTTGTACTTGTATTAGTGTGGAAAAAACACTTTTTGCACTTGTGATAGTGTTGAAAAACCACTTTTCGCACTTGTGTTAGTGTTGAAAAACCACTTTTCGCACTAGTGTTGGTGCAGGAAACCACTTTTGCACTTGTATTAGTGTGGAAAAAAAACTTTTTGCACTTGTGATAGTGTTGAAAAACCACTTTTTGCACTTGTGTTAGTGTTGAAAAACCACTTTTCGCACTTGTGTTGGTGCAGGAAACCACTTTTGCACTTGTATTAGTGTGGAAAAACCACTTTTCGCACTTGTGTTAGTGTTGAAAAACCACTTTTCGCACTTGTGTTAGTGTTGTAAAACCACTTTTCGCACTTGTGTTAGTGTGGAAAAACCACTTTTCGCACTTGTGTTGGTGTAGGAAACCACTTTTGCACTTGTATTAGTGTGGAAAAAACACTTTTCGCACTTGTGTTAGTGTTGAAAAACCACTTTTCGCACTTGTGTTAGTGTTGAAAAAACACTTTTCACACTTGTGTTGGTGCAGGAAACCACTTTTGCACTTGTATTAGTGTGGAAAAACACTTTTTGCACTTGTGATAGTGTTGAAAAACCACTTTACGCACTTGTGTTAGTGTTGAAAAACCACTTTTCGCACTTGTGTTGGTGCAGGAAACCACTTTTGCACTTGTATTAGTGTGGAAAAACCACTTTTCACACTTGTGTTCGTGTTGAAAAACCACTTTTCGCACTTGTATTAGTGTGGAAAAAACACTTTTTGCACTTGTGATAGTGTTGAAAAACCACTTTTCGCACTTGTGTTTGTGTTGAAAAACCACTTTTCGCACTTGTGTTGGTGCAGGAAACCACTTTTGCACTTGTATTCGTGTGGAAAAACCACTTTTCGCACTTGTGTTAGTGTTGAAAAACCACTTTTCGCACTTGTGTTAGTGTTGAAAAACCACTTTTCGCACTTGTGTTGGTGCAGGAAACCACTTTTGCACTTGTATTAGTGTGGAAAAACCACTTTTCGCACTTGTGTTAGTGTTGAAAAACCACTTTTCGCACTTGTGTTAGTGTTGAAAAACCACTTTTCGCACTTGTGTTAGTGTTGAAAAACCACTTTTCGCACTTGTGTTGGTGCAGGAAACCACTTTTGCACTTGTATTAGTGTGGAAAAACCACTTTTCGCACTTGTGTTAGTGTTGAAAAACCACTTTTCGCACTTGTGTTAGTGTTGAAAAACCACTTTTCGCACTTGTGTTAGTGTTGAAAACCCACTTTTCGCACTTGTGTTAGTGTTGAAAAACCACTTTTCGCACTTGTGTTGGTGCAGGAAACCACTTTTGCACTTGTATTAGTGTGGAAAAAACACTTTTCGCACTTGTGTTAGTGTTGAAAAACCACTTTTCGCACTTGTGTTAGTGTTGAAAAACCACTTTTCGCACTTGTGTTGGTGCAGGAAACCACTTTTGCACTTGTATTAGTGTGGAAAAAACCACTTTTCGCACTTGTGTTAGTGTTGAAAAACCACTTTTCGCACTTGTGTTAGTGTTGAAAAACCACTTTTCACACTTGTGTTGGTGCAGGAAACCACTTTTGCACTTGTATTAGTGTGGAAAATACACTTTTCGCACTTGTGTTAGTGTTGAAAAACCACTTTTTGCACTTGTGTTTGTGTTGAAAAACCACTTTTCGCACTTGTGTTGGTGCAGGAAACCACTTTTGCACTTGTATTAGTGTGGAAAAAACACTTTTTGCACTTGTGATAGTGTTGAAAAACCACTTTTCGCACTTGTGTTTGTGTTGAAAAACCACTTTTCGCAATTGTGTTGGTGCAGGAAACCACTTTTGCACTTGTATTCGTGTGGAAAAACCACTTTTCGCACTTGTGTTAGTGTTGAAAAACCACTTTTCGCACTTGTGTTAGTGTTGAAAAACCACTTTTCGCACTTGTGTTAGTGTTGAAAAACCACTTTTCGCACTTGTGTTAGTGTTAAAAAAAACCATTTTTCGCACTTGTGTTGGTGCAGGAAACCACGTTTGCACTTGTATTAGTGTGGAAAAACCACTTTTTGCACTTGTGATAGTGTTGAAAAACCACTTTTTGCACTTGTGTTGGTGCAGGATACCACTTTTGCACTTGTATTAGTGTGAAAAAACACTTTTTGCACTTGTGATAGTGTTGAAAAACCACTTTTTTTTCGCACTTGTGTTAGTGTTGAAAAACCACTTTTCGCACTTGTGTTGGTGCAGGAAACCACTTTTGTACTTGTATTAGTGTGGAAAAAACACTTTTGCACTTGTGATAGTGTTGAAAAACACTTTTCGCACTTGTGTTAGTGTGAAAAACCACTTTTCGCACTTGTGTTAGTGTTGAAAAACCACTTTTCGCACATGATGTGTTGTGCAGGAAACCACTTTTGCACTTGTATTAGTGTGGAAAATACACTTTTCGCACTTGTGTTAGTGTTGAAAAACCACTTTTCGCACTTGTGTTTGTGTTGAAAAACCACTTTTCGCACTTGTGTTGGTGCAGGAAACCACTTTTGCACTTGTATTAGTGTGGAAAAACACTTTTTGCACTTGTGATTAGTGTTGAAAAACACTTTTCGCACTTGTGTTAGTGTTGATGAAAACCACTTTTCGCACTTGTGTTGGTGCAGGAAACCACTTTTGCACTTGTATTCGTGTGGAAAAACCACTTTTCGCACTTGTGTTAGTGTTGAAAAACCACTTTTCGCACTTGTGTTAGTGTTGAAAAACCACTTTTCGCACTTGTGATTAGTGTGGAAAACCACTTTTTGCACTTGTGATAGTGTTGAAAAACCACTTTTTGCACTTGTGTTGGTGCAGGATACCACTTTTGCACTTGTATTAGTGTGAAAAAACACTTTTTGCACTTGTGATAGTGTTGAAAACCACTTTTCGCACTTGTGTTAGTGTTGAAAAACCACTTTTCGCACTTGTGTTGTGCAGGAAACACTTTTGTACTTGTATTAGTGTGGAAAAAACACTTTTTGCACTTGTGATAGTGTTGAAAAACCACTTTTCGCACTTGTGTTAGTGTTGAAAAACCACTTTTCGCACTAGTGTTGGTGCAGGAAACCACTTTTCGCACTTGTGTTAGTGTTGAAAAACACTTTTCGCACTTGTGTTGGTGCAGGAAACCACTTTTGCACTTGTATTAGTGTGGAAAAAAACACTTTTTGCACTTGTGATAGTGTTGAAAAACCACTTTTCGCACTTGTGTTTGTGTTGAAAAACCACTTTTCGCACTTGTGTTGTGCAGGAAACCACTTTTGCACTTGTATTCGTGTGGAAAAACCACTTTTCGCACTTGTGTTAGTGTTGAAAAACCACTTTTCGCACTTGTGTTAGTGTTGAAAAACCACTTTTCGCACTTGTGTTGGTGCAAGAAACCACTTTTGCACTTGTATTAGTGTGGAAAAACCACTTTTCGCACTTGTGTTAGTGTTGAAAAACCACTTTTCGCACTTGTGTTAGTGTTGAAAAACCACTTTTCGCACTTGTGTTAGTGTTGAAAAACCACTTTTCGCACTTGTGTTGGTGCAGGAAACCACTTTTGCACTTGTATTCGTGTGGAAAAACCACTTTTCGCACTTGTGTTAGTGTTGAAAAACCACTTTTCGCACTTGTGTTAGTGTTGAAAAAATACTTTTCGCACTTGTGTTAGTGTTGAAAAACCACTTTTCGCACTTGTGTTAGTGTTAAAAAAAACCATTTTTCGCACTTGTGTTGTTGCAGGAAACCACGTTTGCACTTGTATTAGTGTGGAAAAACCACTTTTTGCACTTGTGATAGTGTTGAAAAACCACTTTTTGCACTTGTGTTGGTGCAGGATACCACTTTTGCACTTGTATTAGTGTGAAAAAACACTTTTTGCACTTGTGATAGTGTTGAAAAACCGCTTTTCGCACTTGTGTTAGTGTTGAAAAACCACTTTTCGCACTTGTGTTGGTGCAGGAAACCACTTTTGTACTTGTATTAGTGTGGAAAAAACACTTTTTGCACTTGTGATAGTGTTGAAAAACCACTTTTCGCACTTGTGTTAGTGTTGAAAAACCACTTTTCGCACTTGTGTTAGTGTTGAAAAACCACTTTTCGCACTTGTGTTGGTGCAGGAAACCACTTTTGCACTTGTATTAGTGTGGAAAATACACTTTTCGCACTTGTGTTAGTGTTGAAAAACCACTTTTCGCACTTGTGTTTGTGTTGAAAAACCACTTTTCGCACTTGTGTTGGTGCAGGAAACCACTTTTGCACTTGTATTAGTGTGGAAAAAACACTTTTTGCACTTGTGATAGTGTTGAAAAACCACTTTTCGCACTTGTGTTAGTGTTGAAAAACCACTTTTCGCACTTGTGTTGGTGCAGGAAACCACTTTTGCACTTGTATTCGTGTGGAAAAACCACTTTTCGCACTTGTGTTAGTGTTGAAAAACCACTTTTCGCACTTGTGTTAGTGTTGAAAAACCACTTTTCGCACTTGTGTTAGTGTGGAAAAACCACTTTTTGCACTTGTGATAGTGTTGAAAAACCACTTTTTGCACTTTTGTTGGTGCAGGATACCACTTTTGCACTTGTATTAGTGTGAAAAAACACTTTTTGCACTTGTGATAGTGTTGAAAAACCACTTTTCGCACTTGTGTTAGTGTTGAAAAACCACTTTTCGCACTTGTGTTGGTGCAGGAAACCACTTTTGTACTTGTATTAGTGTGGAAAAAACACTTTTTGCACTTGTGATAGTGTTGAAAAACCACTTTTCGCACTTGTGTTAGTGTTGAAAAACCACTTTTCGCACTAGTGTTGGTGCAGGAAACCACTTTTCGCACTTGTGTTAGTGTTGAAAAACCACTTTTCACACTTGTGTTGGTGCAGGAAACCACTTTTGCACTTGTATTAGTGTGGAAAAAACACTTTTTGCACTTGTGATAGTGTTGAAAAACCACTTTTCGCACTTGTGTTTGTGTTGAAAAACCACTTTTCGCACTTGTGTTGGTGCAGGAAACCACTTTTGCACTTGTATTCGTGTGGAAAAACCACTTTTCGCACTTGTGTTAGTGTTGAAAAACCACTTTTCGCACTTGTGTTAGTGTTGAAAAACCACTTTTCGCACTTGTGTTGGTGCAGGAAACCACTTTTGCACTTGTATTAGTGTGGAAAAACCACTTTTCGCACTTGTGTTAGTGTTGAAAAACCACTTTTCGCACTTGTGTTAGTGTTGAAAAACCACTTTTCGCACTTGTGTTAGTGTTGAAAAACCACTTTTCGCACTTGTGTTGGTGCAGGAAACCACTTTTGCACTTGTATTCGTGTGGAAAAACCACTTTTCGCACTTGTGTTAGTGTTGAAAAACCACTTTTCGCACTTGTGTTAGTGTTGAAAAACCACTTTTCGCACTTGTGTTAGTGTTGAAAAACCACTTTTCGCACTTGTGTTAGTGTTAAAAAAACCATTTTTCGCACTTGTGTTGTTGCAGGAAACCACGTTTGCACTTGTATTAGTGTGGAAAAACCACTTTTTGCACTTGTGATAGTGTTGAAAAACCACTTTTTGCACTTGTGTTGGTGCAGGATACCACTTTTGCACTTGTATTAGTGTGAAAAAACACTTTTTGCACTTGTGATAGTGTTGAAAAACCACTTTTCGCACTTGTGTTAGTGTTGAAAAACCACTTTTCGCACTTGTGTTGGTGCAGGAAACCACTTTTGTATTTGTATTAGTGTGGAAAAACCACTTTTTGCACTTGTGTTAATGTTGAAAAACCACTTTTCGCACTTGTGTTAGTGTTGAAAAACCACTTTTCGCACTTGTGTTGGTGCAGGAAACCACTTTTGCACTTGTATTAGTGTGGAAAAACCACTTTTCGCACTTGTGTTAGTGTTGAAAAACCACTTTTCGCACTTGTGTTAGTGTTGAAAAACCACTTTTCGCACTTGTGTTAGTGTTGAAAAACCACTTTTCGCACTTGTGTTAGTGTTAAAAAAACACTTTTCGCACTTGTGTTGGTGCAGGAAACCACGTTTGCACTTGTATTAGTGTGGAAAAACCACTTTTTGCACTTGTGATAGTGTTGAAAAACCTCTTTTTGCACTTGTGTTGGTGCAGGAAACCACTTTTGCACTTGTATTAGTGTGAAAAAACACTTTTTGCACTTGTGATAGTGTTGAAAAACCACTTTTCGCACTTGTGTTAGTGTTGAAAAACCATTTTCGCACTTGTGTTGGTGCAGGAAACCACTATTGCACTTGTATTAGTGTGGAAAAAACACTTTTTGCACTTGTGATAGTGTTGAAAAACCACTTTTCGCACTTGTGTTAGTGTTGAAAAACCACTTTTCGCACTTGTGTTGGTGCAGGAAACCACTTTTGCACTTGTATTAGTGTGGAAAAACCACTTTTCGCACTTGTGTTAGTGTTGAAAAACCACTTTTCGCACTTGTGTTAGTGTTGAAAAACCACTTTTCGCACTTGTGTTAGTGTTAAAAAAACCATTTTTCGCACTTGTGTTGGTGCAGGAAACCACGTTTGCACTTGTATTAGTGTGGAAAAACCACTTTTTGCACTTGTGATAGTGTTGAAAAACCACTTTTTGCACTTGTGTTGGTGCAGGATACCACTTTTGCACTTGTATTAGTGTGAAAAAACACTTTTTGCACTTGTGATAGTGTTGAAAAACCACTTTTCGCACTTGTGTTAGTGTTGAAAAACCACTTTTCGCACTTGTGTTGGTGCAGGAAACCACTTTTGTACTTGTATTAGTGTGGAAAAAACACTTTTTGCACTTGTGATAGTGTTGAAAAACCACCTTTCGCACTTGTGTTAGTGTTGAAAAACCACTTTTCGCACTAGTGTTGGTGCAGGAAACCACTTTTGCACTTGTATTAGTGTGGAAAAAAAACTTTTTGCACTTGTGATAGTGTTGAAAAACCACTTTTCGCACTTGTGTTGGTGCAGGAAACCACTTTTGCACTTGTATTAGTGTGGAAAAACCACTTTTCGCACTTGTGTTAGTGTTGAAAAACCACTTTTCGCACTTGTGTTAGTGTTGTAAAACCACTTTTCGCACTTGTGTTAGTGTGGAAAAACCACTTTTCGCACTTGTGTTGGTGTAGGAAACCACTTTTGCACTTGTATTAGTGTGGAAAAAACACTTTTCGCACTTGTGTTAGTGTTGAAAAACCACTTTTCGCACTTGTGTTAGTGTTGAAAAAACACTTTTCACACTTGTGTTGGTGCAGGAAACCACTTTTGCACTTGTATTAGTGTGGAAAAACACTTTTTGCACTTGTGATAGTGTTGAAAAACCACTTCTAGCACTTGTGTTAGTGTTGAAAAACCACTTTTCGCACTTGTGTTGGTGCAGGAAACCACTTTTGCACTTGTATTAGTGTGGAAAAACCACTTTTCACACTTGTGTTCGTGTTGAAAAACCACTTTTCGCACTTGTGTTAGTGTTGAAAAAACACTTTTCCCACTTGTGTTGGTGCAGGAAACCACTTTTGCACTTGTATTAGTGTGGAAAAAACACTTTTTGCACTTGTGATAGTGTTGAAAAACCACTTTTCGCACTTGTGTTAGTGTTGAAAAACCACTTTTCGCACTTGTGTTGGTGCAGGAAACCACTTTTGCACTTGTACTAGTATGGAAAAACTACTTTTCGCACTTGTGGTAGTGTTGAAAAACCACTTTTCGCACTTGTGTTAGTGTTGAAAAAACACTTTTCGCACTTGTGTTGGTGCAGGAAACCACTTTTGCACTTGTATTCGTGTGGAAAAAACACTTTTTGCACTTGTGATAGTGTTGAAAAACCACTTTTTGCACTTGTGTTAGTGTTGAAAAACCACTTTTCCCACCTGTGTTGGTGCAGGAAACCACTTTTGCACTTGTATTAGTGTGGTAAATCCACTTTTCGCACTTGTGTTAGTGTTGAAAAACCACTTTTCGCACTTGTGTTAGTGTTGAAAAACCACTTTTCGCACTTGTGTTAGTGTTGAAAAACCACTTTTCGCACTTGTGTTGGTGCAGGAAACCACTTTTGCACTTGTATTGGTGTGGAAAAAACACTTTTCGCACTTGTGTTAGTGTTGAAAAACCACTTTTCGCACTTGTGTTAGTGTTGAAAAACCACTTTTCGCACTTGTGTTGGTGCATGAAACCACTTTTGCACTTGTATTAGTGTGGAAAAACCACTTTTCGCACTTGTGTTAGTGTTGAAAAACCACTTTTCGCACTTGTGTTAGTGTTGAAAAACCACTTTTCGCACTTGTGTTAGTGTTGAAAAACCACTTTTCGCACTTGTGTTAGTGTTGAAAAACCACTTTTCACACTTGTGTTAGTGTTGAAAAACCACTTTTTGCACTTATGTTGGTGCAGGAAAGCACTTTTGCACTTGTATTAGTGTGGAAAAAACACTTTTTGCACTTGTGTTTGTGTTGAAAAACCACTTTTCGCACTTGTGTTGGTGCAGGAAACCACTTTTGCACTTGTATTCGTGTGGAAAAACCACTTTTCGCACTTGTGTTAGTGTTGAAAAACCACTTTTCGCACTTGTGTTAGTGTTGAAAAACCACTTTTCGCACTTGTGTTGGTGCAGGAAACCACTTTTGCACTTGTATTAGTGTGGAAAAACCACTTTTCGCACTTGTGTTAGTGTTGAAAAACCACTTTTCGCACTTGTGTTAGTGTTGAAAAACCACTTTTCGCACTTGTGTTAGTGTTGAAAAACCACTTTTCGCACTTGTGTTGGTGCAGGAAACCACTTTTGCACTTGTATTAGTGTGGAAAAACCACTTTTCGCACTTGTGTTAGTGTTGAAAAACCACTTTTCGCACTTGTGTTAGTGTTGAAAAACCACTTTTCGCACTTGTGTTAGTGTTGAAAACCCACTTTTCGCACTTGTGTTAGTGTTGAAAAACCACTTTTCGCACTTGTGTTGGTGCAGGAAACCACTTTTGCACTTGTATTAGTGTGGAAAAAACACTTTTCGCACTTGTGTTAGTGTTGAAAAACCACTTTTCGCACTTGTGTTAGTGTTGAAAAACCACTTTTCGCACTTGTGTTGGTGCAGGAAACCACTTTTGCACTTGTATTAGTGTGGAAAAAACCACTTTTCGCACTTGTGTTAGTGTTGAAAAACCACTTTTCGCACTTGTGTTAGTGTTGAAAAACCACTTTTCACACTTGTGTTGGTGCAGGAAACCACTTTTGCACTTGTATTAGTGTGGAAAATACACTTTTCGCACTTGTGTTAGTGTTGAAAAACCACTTTTTGCACTTGTGTTTGTGTTGAAAAACCACTTTTCGCACTTGTGTTGGTGCAGGAAACCACTTTTGCACTTGTATTAGTGTGGAAAAAACACTTTTTGCACTTGTGATAGTGTTGAAAAACCACTTTTCGCACTTGTGTTTGTGTTGAAAAACCACTTTTCGCAATTGTGTTGGTGCAGGAAACCACTTTTGCACTTGTATTCGTGTGGAAAAACCACTTTTCGCACTTGTGTTAGTGTTGAAAAACCACTTTTCGCACTTGTGTTAGTGTTGAAAAACCACTTTTCGCACTTGTGTTAGTGTTGAAAAACCACTTTTCGCACTTGTGTTAGTGTTAAAAAAAACCATTTTTCGCACTTGTGTTGGTGCAGGAAACCACGTTTGCACTTGTATTAGTGTGGAAAAACCACTTTTTGCACTTGTGATAGTGTTGAAAAACCACTTTTTGCACTTGTGTTGGTGCAGGATACCACTTTTGCACTTGTATTAGTGTGAAAAAACACTTTTTGCACTTGTGATAGTGTTGAAAAACCACTTTTCGCACTTGTGTTAGTGTTGAAAAACCACTTTTCGCACTTGTGTTGGTGCAGGAAACCACTTTTGTACTTGTATTAGTGTGGAAAAAACACTTTTTGCACTTGTGATAGTGTTGAAAAACCACTTTTCGCACTTGTGTTAGTGTTGAAAAACCACTTTTCGCACTTGTGTTAGTGTTGAAAAACCACTTTTCGCACTTGTGTTGGTGCAGGAAACCACTTTTGCACTTGTATTAGTGTGGAAAATACACTTTTCGCACTTGTGTTAGTGTTGAAAAACCACTTTTCGCACTTGTGTTTGTGTTGAAAAACCACTTTTCGCACTTGTGTTGGTGCAGGAAACCACTTTTGCACTTGTATTAGTGTGGAAAAAACACTTTTTGCACTTGTGATAGTGTTGAAAAACCACTTTTCGCACTTGTGTTAGTGTTGAAAAACCACTTTTCGCACTTGTGTTGGTGCAGGAAACCACTTTTGCACTTGTATTCGTGTGGAAAAACCACTTTTCGCACTTGTGTTAGTGTTGAAAAACCACTTTTCGCACTTGTGTTAGTGTTGAAAAACCACTTTTCGCACTTGTGTTAGTGTGGAAAAACCACTTTTTGCACTTGTGATAGTGTTGAAAAACCACTTTTTGCACTTGTGTTGGTGCAGGATACCACTTTTGCACTTGTATTAGTGTGAAAAAACACTTTTTGCACTTGTGATAGTGTTGAAAAACCACTTTTCGCACTTGTGTTAGTGTTGAAAAACCACTTTTCGCACTTGTGTTGGTGCAGGAAACCACTTTTGTACTTGTATTAGTGTGGAAAAAACACTTTTTGCACTTGTGATAGTGTTGAAAAACCACTTTTCGCACTTGTGTTAGTGTTGAAAAACCACTTTTCGCACTAGTGTTGGTGCAGGAAACCACTTTTCGCACTTGTGTTAGTGTTGAAAAACCACTTTTCGCACTTGTGTTGGTGCAGGAAACCACTTTTGCACTTGTATTAGTGTGGAAAAAACACTTTTTGCACTTGTGATAGTGTTGAAAAACCACTTTTCGCACTTGTGTTTGTGTTGAAAAACCACTTTTCGCACTTGTGTTGGTGCAGGAAACCACTTTTGCACTTGTATTCGTGTGGAAAAACCACTTTTCGCACTTGTGTTAGTGTTGAAAAACCACTTTTCGCACTTGTGTTAGTGTTGAAAAACCACTTTTCGCACTTGTGTTGGTGCAGGAAACCACTTTTGCACTTGTATTAGTGTGGAAAAACCACTTTTCGCACTTGTGTTAGTGTTGAAAAACCACTTTTCGCACTTGTGTTAGTGTTGAAAAACCACTTTTCGCACTTGTGTTAGTGTTGAAAAACCACTTTTCGCACTTGTGTTGGTGCAGGAAACCACTTTTGCACTTGTATTCGTGTGGAAAAACCACTTTTCGCACTTGTGTTAGTGTTGAAAAACCACTTTTCGCACTTGTGTTAGTGTTGAAAAACCACTTTTCGCACTTGTGTTAGTGTTGAAAAACCACTTTTCGCACTTGTGTTAGTGTTAAAAAAACCATTTTTCGCACTTGTGTTGTTGCAGGAAACCACGTTTGCACTTGTATTAGTGTGGAAAAACCACTTTTTGCACTTGTGATAGTGTTGAAAAACCACTTTTTGCACTTGTGTTGGTGCAGGATACCACTTTTGCACTTGTATTAGTGTGAAAAAACACTTTTTGCACTTGTGATAGTGTTGAAAAACCACTTTTCGCACTTGTGTTAGTGTTGAAAAACCACTTTTCGCACTTGTGTTGGTGCAGGAAACCACTTTTGTACTTGTATTAGTGTGGAAAAACCACTTTTTGCACTTGTGTTAATGTTGAAAAACCACTTTTCGCACTTGTGTTAGTGTTGAAAAACCACTTTTCGCACTTGTGTTGGTGCAGGAAACCACTTTTGCACTTGTATTAGTGTGGAAAAACCACTTTTCGCACTTGTGTTAGTGTTGAAAAACCACTTTTCGCACTTGTGTTAGTGTTGAAAAACCACTTTTCGCACTTGTGTTAGTGTTGAAAAACCACTTTTCGCACTTGTGTTAGTGTTAAAAAAACACTTTTCGCACTTGTGTTGGTGCAGGAAACCACGTTTGCACTTGTATTAGTGTGGAAAAACCACTTTTTGCACTTGTGATAGTGTTGAAAAACCTCTTTTTGCACTTGTGTTGGTGCAGGAAACCACTTTTGCACTTGTATTAGTGTGAAAAAACACTTTTTGCACTTGTGATAGTGTTGAAAAACCACTTTTCGCACTTGTGTTAGTGTTGAAAAACCATTTTCGCACTTGTGTTGGTGCAGGAAACCACTATTGCACTTGTATTAGTGTGGAAAAAACACTTTTTGCACTTGTGATAGTGTTGAAAAACCACTTTTCGCACTTGTGTTAGTGTTGAAAAACCACTTTTCGCACTTGTGTTGGTGCAGGAAACCACTTTTGCACTTGTATTAGTGTGGAAAAACCACTTTTCGCACTTGTGTTAGTGTTGAAAAACCACTTTTCGCACTTGTGTTAGTGTTGAAAAACCACTTTTCGCACTTGTGTTAGTGTTAAAAAAACCATTTTTCGCACTTGTGTTGGTGCAGGAAACCACGTTTGCACTTGTATTAGTGTGGAAAAACCACTTTTTGCACTTGTGATAGTGTTGAAAAACCACTTTTTGCACTTGTGTTGGTGCAGGATACCACTTTTGCACTTGTATTAGTGTGAAAAAACACTTTTTGCACTTGTGATAGTGTTGAAAAACCACTTTTCGCACTTGTGTTAGTGTTGAAAAACCACTTTTCGCACTTGTGTTGGTGCAGGAAACCACTTTTGTACTTGTATTAGTGTGGAAAAAACACTTTTTGCACTTGTGATAGTGTTGAAAAACCACCTTTCGCACTTGTGTTAGTGTTGAAAAACCACTTTTCGCACTAGTGTTGGTGCAGGAAACCACTTTTGCACTTGTATTAGTGTGGAAAAAAAACTTTTTGCACTTGTGATAGTGTTGAAAAACCACTTTTCGCACTTGTGTTAGTGTTGAAAAACCACTTTTCGCACTTGTGTTGGTGCAGGAAACCACTTTTGCACTTGTATTAGTGTGGAAAAACCACTTTTCGCACTTGTGTTAGTGTTGAAAAACCACTTTTCGCACTTGTGTTAGTGTTGTAAAACCACTTTTCGCACTTGTGTTAGTGTGGAAAAACCACTTTTCGCACTTGTGTTGGTGTAGGAAACCACTTTTGCACTTGTATTAGTGTGGAAAAAACACTTTTCGCACTTGTGTTAGTGTTGAAAAACCACTTTTCGCACTTGTGTTAGTGTTGAAAAAACACTTTTCACACTTGTGTTGGTGCAGGAAACCACTTTTGCACTTGTATTAGTGTGGAAAAACACTTTTTGCACTTGTGATAGTGTTGAAAAACCACTTCTAGCACTTGTGTTAGTGTTGAAAAACCACTTTTCGCACTTGTGTTGGTGCAGGAAACCACTTTTGCACTTGTATTAGTGTGGAAAAACCACTTTTCACACTTGTGTTCGTGTTGAAAAACCACTTTTCGCACTTGTGTTAGTGTTGAAAAAACACTTTTCCCACTTGTGTTGGTGCAGGAAACCACTTTTGCACTTGTATTAGTGTGGAAAAAACACTTTTTGCACTTGTGATAGTGTTGAAAAACCACTTTTCGCACTTGTGTTAGTGTTGAAAAACCACTTTTCGCACTTGTGTTGGTGCAGGAAACCACTTTTGCACTTGTACTAGTATGGAAAAACTACTTTTCGCACTTGTGGTAGTGTTGAAAAACCACTTTTCGCACTTGTGTTAGTGTTGAAAAAACACTTTTCGCACTTGTGTTGGTGCAGGAAACCACTTTTGCACTTGTATTCGTGTGGAAAAAACACTTTTTGCACTTGTGATAGTGTTGAAAAACCACTTTTTGCACTTGTGTTAGTGTTGAAAAACCACTTTTCCCACTTGTGTTGGTGCAGGAAACCACTTTTGCACTTGTATTAGTGTGGTAAATCCACTTTTCGCACTTGTGTTAGTGTTGAAAAACCACTTTTCGCACTTGTGTTAGTGTTGAAAAACCACTTTTCGCACTTGTGTTAGTGTTGAAAAACCACTTTTCGCACTTGTGTTGGTGCAGGAAACCACTTTTGCACTTGTATTGGTGTGGAAAAAACACTTTTCGCACTTGTGTTAGTGTTGAAAAACCACTTTTCGCACTTGTGTTAGTGTTGAAAAACCACTTTTCGCACTTGTGTTGGTGCAGGAAACCACTTTTGCACTTGTATTAGTGTGGAAAAACCACTTTTCGCACTTGTGTTAGTGTTGAAAAACCACTTTTCGCACTTGTGCTAGTGTTGAAAAACCACTTTTCGCACTTGTGTTAGTGTTGAAAAACCACTTTTCGCACTTGTGTTAGTGTTGAAAAACCACTTTTCGCACTTGTGTTAGTGTTGAAAAACCACTTTTTGCACTTATGTTGGTGCAGGAAAGCACTTTTGCACTTGTATTAGTGTGGAAAAAACACTTTTTGCACTTGTGATAGTGTTGAAAAACCACTTTTCGCACTTGTGTTAGTGTTGAAAAACCACTTTTCGCACTTGTGTTAGTGTTGAAAAACCACTTTTCGCACTTGTGTTAGTGTTAAAAAAACCATTTTTCGCACTTGTGTTGGTGCAGGAAACCACGTTTGCACTTGTATTAGTGTGGAAAAACCACTTTTTGCACTTGTGATAGTGTTGAAAAACCACTTTTTGCACTTGTGTTAGTGTTGAAAAACCACTTTTCCCACTTGTGTTGGTGCAGGAAACCACTTTTGCACTTGTATTAGTGTGGTAAATCCACTTTTCGCACTTGTGTTAGTGTTGAAAAACCACTTTTCGCACTTGTGTTAGTGTTGAAAAACCACTTTTCGCACTTGTGTTAGTGTTAAAAAAAACCATTTTTCGCACTTGTGTTGGTGCAGGAAACCACGTTTGCACTTGTATTAGTGTGGAAAAACCACTTTTTGCACTTGTGATAGTGTTGAAAAACCACTTTTTGCACTTGTGTTAGTGTTGAAAAACCACTTTTCCCACTTGTGTTGGTGCAGGAAACCACTTTTGCACTTGTATTAGTGTGGTAAAACCACTTTTACGCACTTGTGTTAGTGTTGAAAAACCACTTTTCGCACTTGTGTTAGTGTTGAAAAACCACTTTTCGCACTTGTGTTAGTGTTGAAAAACCACTTTTCGCACTTGTGTTGGTGCAGGAAACCACTTTTGCACTTGTATTGGTGTGGAAAAAACACTTTTCGCACTTGTGTTAGTGTTGAAAAACCACTTTTCGCACTTGTGTTAGTGTTGAAAAACCACTTTTCGCACTTGTGTTGGTGCAGGAAACCACTTTTGCACTTGTATTAGTGTGGAAAAACCACTTTTCGCACTTGTGTTAGTGTTGAAAAACCACTTTTCGCACTTGTGTTAGTGTTGAAAAACCACTTTTCTCACTTGTGTTAGTGTTGAAAAACCACTTTTCGCACTTGTGTTAGTGTTGAAAAACCACTTTTCGCACTTGTGTTAGTGTTGAAAAACCACTTTTTGCACTTATGTTGGTGCAGGAAAGCACTTTTGCACTTGTATTAGTGTGGAAAAAACACTTTTTGCACTTGTGATAGTGTTGAAAAACCACTTTTCGCACTTGTGTTAGTGTTGAAAAACCACTTTTCGCACTTGTGTTAGTGTTGAAAAACCACTTTTCGCACTTGTGTTAGTGTTAAAAAAACCATTTTTCGCACTTGTGTTGGTGCAGGAAACCACGTTTGCACTTGTATTAGTGTGGAAAAACCACTTTTTGCACTTGTGATAGTGTTGAAAAACCACTTTTTGCACTTGTGTTGGTGCAGGATACCACTTTTGCACTTGTATTAGTGTGAAAAAACACTTTTTGCACTTGTGATAGTGTTGAAAAACCACTTTTCGCACTTGTGTTAGTGTTGAAAAACCACTTTTCGCACTTGTGTTGGTGCAGGAAACCACTTTTGTACTTGTATTAGTGTGGAAAAAACACTTTTTGCACTTGTGATAGTGTTGAAGAACCACTTTTCGCACTTGTGTTAGTGTTGAAAAACCACTTCTCGCACTAGTGTTGGTGCAGGAAACCACTTTTGCACTTGTATTAGTGTGGAAAAAACACTTTTTGCACTTGTGAAATTGTTGAAAAACCACTTTTCGCACTTGTGTTAGTGTTGAAAAACCACTTTTCGCACTTGTGTTGGTGCAGGAAACCACTTTTGCACTTGTATTAGTGTGGAAAAACCACTTTTCGCACTTGTGTTAGTGTTGAAAAACCACTTTTCGCACTTGTGTTAGTGTTGAAAAACCACTTTTCGCACTTGTGTTAGTGTTGAAAAACCACTTTTCGCCCTTGTGTTGGTGCAGGAAACCACTTTTGCACTTGTATTGGTGTGGAAAAAACACTTTTCTCACTTGTGTTAGTGTTGAAAAACCACTTTTCGCACTTGTGTTAGTGTTGAAAAACCACTTTTCGCACTTGTGTTGGTGCAGGAAACCACTTTTGCACTTGTATTAGTGTGGAAAAACCACTTTTCGCACTTGTGTTAGTGTTGAAAAACCACTTTTCGCACTTGTGTTAGTGTTGAAAAACCACTTTTCGCACTTGTGTTAGTGTTGAAAAACCACTTTTCGCACTTGTGTTAGTGTTGAAAAACCACTTTTCGCACTTGTGTTAGTGTTGAAAAACCACTTTTTGCACTTATGTTGGTGCAGGAAAGCACTTTTGCACTTGTATTAGTGTGGAAAAAACACTTTTTGCACTTGTGATAGTGTTGAAAAACCACTTTTCGCACTTGTGTTAGTGTTGAAAAACCACTTTTCGCACTTGTGTTAGTGTTGAAAAACCACTTTTCGCACTTGTGTTAGTGTTGAAAAACCACTTTTCGCACTTGTGTTAGTGTTGAAAAACCACTTTTTGCACTTATGTTGGTGCAGGAAAGCACTTTTGCACTTGTATTAGTGTGGAAAAAACACTTTTTGCACTTGTGATAGTGTTGAAAAACCACTTTTCGCACTTGTGTTAGTGTTGAAAAACCACTTTTCGCACTTGTGTTAGTGTTGAAAAACCACTTTTCGCACTTGTGTTAGTGTTAAAAAAACCATTTTTCGCACTTGTGTTGGTGCAGGAAACCACGTTTGCACTTGTATTAGTGTGGAAAAACCACTTTTTGCACTTGTGATAGTGTTGAAAAACCACTTTTTGCACTTGTGTTGGTGCAGGATACCACTTTTGCACTTGTATTAGTGTGAAAAAACACTTTTTGCACTTGTGATAGTGTTGAAAAAACACTTTTCACACTTGTGTTGGTGCAGGAAACCACTTTTGCACTTGTATTAGTGTGGAAAAACACTTTTTGCACTTGTGATAGTGTTGAAAAACCACTTTACGCACTTGTGTTAGTGTTGAAAAACCACTTTTCGCACTTGTGTTGGTGCAGGAAACCACTTTTGCACTTGTATTAGTGTGGAAAAACCACTTTTTGCACTTGTGATAGTGTTGAAAAACCACTTTTTGCACTTGTGTTGGTGCAGGATACCACTTTTGCACTTGTATTAGTGTGAAAAAACACTTTTTGCACTTGTGATAGTGTTGAAAAACCACTTTTCGCACTTGTGTTAGTGTTGAAAAACCACTTTTCGCACTTGTGTTGGTGCAGGAAACCACTTTTGTACTTGTATTAGTGTGGAAAAAACACTTTTTGCACTTGTGATATTGTTGAAAAACCACTTTTCGCACTTGTGTTAGTGTTGAAAAACCACTTTTCGCACGAGTGTTGGTGCAGGAAACCACTTTTGCACTTGTATTAGTGTGGAAAAAAAACTTTTTGCACTTGTGATAGTGTTGAAAAACCACTTTTCGCACTTGTGTTAGTGTTGAAAAACCACTTTTCGCACTTGTGTTGGTGCAGGAAACCACTTTTGCACTTGTATTAGTGTGGAAAAACCACTTTTCGCACTTGTGTTAGTGTTGAAAAACCACTTTTCGCACTTGTGTTAGTGTTGTAAAACCACTTTTCGCACTTGTGTTAGTGTGGAAAAACCACTTTTCGCACTTGTGTTGGTGTAGGAAACCACTTTTGCACTTGTATTAGTGTGGAAAAAACACTTTTTGCACTTGTGTTAGTGTTGAAAAACCCCTTTTCGCACTTGTGTTAGTGTTGAAAAAACACTTTTCACACTTGTGTTGGTGCAGGAAACCACTTTTGCACTTGTATTAGTGTGGAAAAACACTTTTTGCACTTGTGATAGTGTTGAAAAACCACTTTACGCACTTGTGTTAGTGTTGAAAAACCACTTTTCGCACTTGTGTTGGTGCAGGAAACCACTTTTGCACTTGTATTAGTGTGGAAAAACCACTTTTCACACTTGTGTTCGTGTTGAAAAACCACTTTTCGCACTTGTGTTAGTGTTGAAAAAACACTTTTCCCACTTGTGTTGGTGCAGGAAACCACTTTTGCACTTGTATTAGTGTGGAAAAAACACTTTTTGCACTTGTGATAGTGTTGAAAAACCACTTTTCCCACTTGTGTTGGTGCAGGAAACCACTTTTGCACTTGTATTAGTGTGGAAAAACCACTTTTCGCACTTGTGTTAGTGTTGAAAAACCACTTTTCGCACTTGTGTTAGTGTTGAAAAACCACTTTTCGCACTTGTGTTAGTGTTGAAAAACCACTTTTCGCACTTGTGTTAGTGTTGAAAAACCACTTTTCGCACTTGTATTAGTGTGGAAAAAACACTTTTTGCACTTGTGATAGTGTTGAAAAACCACTTTTCGCACTTGTGTTAGTGTTGAAAAACCACTTTTCGCACTTGTGTTAGTGTTGAAAAACCACTTTTCGCACTTGTGTTAGTGTTAAAAAAACCATTTTTCGCACTTGTGTTAGTGTTGAAAAACCACTTTTCGCACTTGTGTTAGTGTTAAAAAAACCATTTTTCGCACTTGTGTTGGTGCAGGAAACCACGTTTGCACTTGTATTAGTGTGGAAAAACCACTTTTTGCACTTGTGATAGTGTTGAAAAACCACTTTTTGCACTTGTGTTGGTGCAGGATACCACTTTTGCACTTGTATTAGTGTGAAAAAACACTTTTTGCACTTGTGATAGTGTTGAAAAACCACTTTTCGCACTTGTGTTAGTGTTGAAAAACCACTTTTCGCACTTGTGTTGGTGCAGGAAACCACTTTTGTACTTGTATTAGTGTGGAAAAAACACTTTTTGCACTTGTGATAGTGTTGAAAAACCACTTTTCGCACTTGTGTTAGTGTTGAAAAACCACTTTTCGCACTAGTGTTGGTGCAGGAAACTACTTTTGCACTTGTATTAGTGTGGAAAAAACACTTTTTGCACTTGTGATAGTGTTGAAAAACCACTTTTCGCACTTGTGTTAGTGTTGAAAAACCACTTTTCGCACTTGTGTTGGTGCAGGAAACCACTTTTGCACTTGTATTAGTGTGGAAAAACCACTTTTCGCACTTGTGTTAGTGTTGAAAAACCACTTTTCGCACTTGTGTTAGTGTTGAAAAACCACTTTTCGCACTTGTGTTAGTGTTGAAAAACCACTTTTCGCCCTTGTGTTGGTGCAGGAAACCACTTTTGCACTTGTATTGGTGTGGAAAAAACACTTTTCGCACTTGTGTTAGTGTTGAAAAACCACTTTTCGCACTTGTGTTAGTGTTGAAAAACCACTTTTCGCACTTGTGTTGGTGCAGGAAACCACTTTTGCACTTGTATTAGTGTGGAAAAACCACTTTTCGCACTTGTGTTAGTGTTGAAAAACCACTTTTCGCACTTGTGTTAGTGTTGAAAAACCACTTTTCGCACTTGTGTTAGTGTTGAAAAACCACTTTTCGCACTTGTGTTAGTGTTGAAAAACCACTTTTCGCACTTGTGTTAGTGTTGAAAAACCACTTTTTGCACTGATGTTGGTGCAGGAAACCACTTTTGCACTTGTATTAGTGTGGAAAAACCACTTTTCGCACTTGTGTTAGTGTTGAAAAACCACTTTTCGCACTTGTGTTAGTGTTGAAAAACCACTTTTCGCACTTGTGTTGGTGCAGGAAACCACTTTTGCACTTGTATTAGTGTGGAAAAACCACTTTTCGCACTTGTGTTAGTGTTGAAAAACCACTTTTCGCACTTGTGTTAGTGTTGAAAAACCACTTTTCGCACTTGTGTTAGTGTTGAAAAACCACTTTTCGCACTTGTGTTAGTGTTGAAAAACCACTTTTCGCACTTGTGTTAGTGTTGAAAAACCACTTTTCGCATTTGTGTTAGTGTTAAAAAAACCATTTTTCGCACTTGTGTTGGTGCAGGAAACCACGTTTGCACTTGTATTAGTGTGGAAAAACCACTTTTTGCACTTGTGATAGTGTTGAAAAACCACTTTTTGCACTTGAGTTGGTGCAGGATACCACTTTTGCACTTGTATTAGTGTGAAAAAACACTTTTTGCACTTGTGATAGTGTTGAAAAACCACTTTTCGCACTTGTGTTAGTGTTGAAAAACCACTTTTCGCACTTGTGTTGGTGCAGGAAACCACTTTTGTACTTGTATTAGTGTGGAAAAAACACTTTTTGCACTTGTGATAGTGTTGAAAAACCACTTTTCGCACTTGTGTTAGTGTTGAAAAACCACTTTTCGCACTAGTGTTGGTGCAGGAAACCACTTTTGCACTTGTATTAGTGTGGAAAAAACACTTTTTGCACTTGTGATAGTGTTGAAAAACCACTTTTCGCACTTGTGTTGGTGCAGGAAACCACTTTTGCACTTGTATTAGTGTGGAAAAACCACTTTTCGCACTTGTGTTAGTGTTGAAAAACCACTTTTCGCACTTGTGTTAGTGTTGTAAAACCACTTTTCGCACTTGTGTTAGTGTGGAAAAACCACTTTTCGCACTTGTGTTGGTGTAGGAAACCACTTTTGCACTTGTATTAGTGTGGAAAAAACACTTTTCGCACTTGTGTTAGTGTTGAAAAACCACTTTTCGCACTTGTGTTAGTGTTGAAAAAACACTTTTCACACTTGTGTTGGTGCAGGAAACCACTTTTGCACTTGTATTAGTGTGGAAAAACACTTTTTGCACTTGTGATAGTGTTGAAAAACCACTTTACGCACTTGTGTTAGTGTTGAAAAACCACTTTTCGCACTTGTGTTGGTGCAGGAAACCACTTTTGCACTTGTATTAGTGTGGAAAAACCACTTTTCGCACTTGTGTTAGTGTTGAAAAACCACTTTTCGCACTTGTGTTAGTGTTGAAAAACCACTTTTCGCACTTGTGTTAGTGTTGAAAAACCACTTTTCGCACTTGTGTTGGTGCAGGAAACCACTTTTGCACTTGTATTGGTGTGGAAAAAACACTTTTCGCACTTGTGTTAGTGTTGAAAAACCACTTTTCGCACTTGTGTTAGTGTTGCAAAACCACTTTTCGTACTTGTGTTGGTGCAGGAAACCACTTTTGCACTTGTATTAGTGTGGAAAAACCACTTTTCGCACTTGTGTTAGTGTTGAAAAACCACTTTTCGCACTTGTGTTAGTGTTGAAAAACCACTTTTCGCACTTGTGTTAGTGTTGAAAAACCACTTTTCGCACTTGTGTTAGTGTTGAAAAACCACTTTTCGCACTTGTGTTAGTGTTGAAAAACCACTTTTTGCACTTATGTTGGTGCAGGAAAGCACTTTTGCACTTGTATTAGTGTGGAAAAAACACTTTTTGCACTTGTGATAGTGTTGAAAAACCACTTTTCGCACTTGTGTTAGTGTTGAAAAACCACTTTTCGCACTTGTGTTAGTGTTGAAAAACCACTTTTCGCACTTGTGTTAGTGTTAAAAAAACCATTTTTCGCACTTGTGTTGGTGCAGGAAACCACGTTTGCACTTGTATTAGTGTGGAAAAACCACTTTTTGCACTTGTGATAGTGTTGAAAAACCACTTTTTGCACTTGTGTTGGTGCAGGATACCACTTTTGCACTTGTATTAGTGTGAAAAAACACTTTTTGCACTTGTGATAGTGTTGAAAAACCACTTTTCGCACTTGTGTTAGTGTTGAAAAACCACTTTTCGCACTTGTGTTGGTGCAGGAAACCACTTTTGTACTTGTATTAGTGTGGAAAAAACACTTTTTGCACTTGTGATAGTGTTGAAAAACCACTTTTCGCACTTGTGTTAGTGTTGAAAAACCACTTTTCGCACTAGTGTTGGTGCAGGAAACCACTTTTGCACTTGTATTAGTGTGGAAAAAACACTTTTTGCACTTGTGATAGTGTTGAAAAACCACTTTTCGCACTTGTGTTAGTGTTGAAAAACCACTTTTCGCACTTGTGTTGGTGCAGGAAACCACTTTTGCACTTGTATTAGTGTGGAAAAACCACTTTTCGCACTTGTGTTAGTGTTGAAAAACCACTTTTCGCACTTGTGTTAGTGTTGAAAAACCACTTTTCGCACTTGTGTTAGTGTTGAAAAACCACTTTTCGCCCTTGTGTTGGTGCAGGAAACCACTTTTGCACTTGTATTGGTGTGGAAAAAACACTTTTCGCACTTGTGTTAGTGTTGAAAAACCACTTTTTGCACTTGTGTTGGTGCAGGATACCACTTTTGCACTTGTATTAGTGTGAAAAAACACTTTTTGCACTTGTGATAGTGTTGAAAAACCACTTTTCGCACTTGTGTTAGTGTTGAAAAACCACTTTTCGCACTTGTATTAGTGTGGAAAAAACACTTTTTGCACTTGTGATAGTGTTGAAAAACCACTTTTCGCACTTGTGTTAGTGTTGAAAAACCACTTTTCGCACTTGTGTTAGTGTTGAAAAACCACTTTTCGCACTTGTGTTAGTGTTAAAAAAACCATTTTTCGCACTTGTGTTGGTGCAGGAAACCACGTTTGCACTTGTATTAGTGTGGAAAAACCACTTTTTGCACTTGTGATAGTGTTGAAAAACCACTTTTCGCACTTGTGTTGGTGCAGGAAACCACTTTTGCACTTGTATTAGTGTGGAAAAACCACTTTTCGCACTTGTGTTAGTGTTGAAAAACCACTTTTCGCACTTGTGTTAGTGTTGAAAAACCACTTTTCGCACTTGTGTTAGTGTTAAAAAAACCATTTTTCGCACTTGTGTTGGTGCAGGAAACCACGTTTGCACTTGTATTAGTGTGGAAAAACCACTTTTTGCACTTGTGATAGTGTTGAAAAACCACTTTTCGCACTTGTGTTGGTGCAGGAAACCACTTTTGCACTTGTATTAGTGTGGAAAAACCACTTTTCGCACTTGTGTTAGTGTTGAAAAACCACTTTTCGCACTTGTGTTAGTGTTGAAAAACCACTTTTCGCACTTGTGTTAGTGTTGAAAAACCACTTTTCGCCCTTGTGTTGGTGCAGGAAACCACTTTTGCACTTGTATTGGTGTGGAAAAAACACTTTTCTCACTTGTGTTAGTGTTGAAAAACCACTTTTCGCACTTGTGTTAGTGTTGAAAAACCACTTTTCGCACTTGTGTTGGTGCAGGAAACCACTTTTGCACTTGTATTAGTGTGGAAAAACCACTTTTCGCACTTGTGTTAGTGTTGAAAAACCACTTTTCGCACTTGTGTTAGTGTTGAAAAACCACTTTTCGCACTTGTGTTAGTGTTGAAAAACCACTTTTCGCACTTGTGTTAGTGTTGAAAAACCACTTTTCGCACTTGTGTTAGTGTTGAAAAACCACTTTTTGCACTTATGTTGGTGCAGGAAAGCACTTTTGCACTTGTATTAGTGTGGAAAAAACACTTTTTGCACTTGTGATAGTGTTGAAAAACCACTTTTCGCACTTGTGTTAGTGTTGAAAAACCACTTTTCGCACTTGTGTTAGTGTTGAAAAACCACTTTTCGCACTTGTGTTAGTGTTGAAAAACCACTTTTCGCACTTGTGTTAGTGTTGAAAAACCACTTTTTGCACTTATGTTGGTGCAGTAAAGCACTTTTGCACTTGTATTAGTGTGGAAAAAACACTTTTTGCACTTGTGATAGTGTTGAAAAACCACTTTTCGCACTTGTGTTAGTGTTGAAAAACCACTTTTCGCACTTGTGTTAGTGTTGAAAAACCACTTTTCGCACTTGTGTTAGTGTTAAAAAAACCATTTTTCGCACTTGTGTTGGTGCAGGAAACCACGTTTGCACTTGTATTAGTGTGGAAAAACCACTTTTTGCACTTGTGATAGTGTTGAAAAACCACTTTTTGCACTTGTGTTGGTGCAGGATACCACTTTTGCACTTGTATTAGTGTGAAAAAACACTTTTTGCACTTGTGATAGTGTTGAAAAAACACTTTTCACACTTGTGTTGGTGCAGGAAACCACTTTTGCACTTGTATTAGTGTGGAAAAACACTTTTTGCACTTGTGATAGTGTTGAAAAACCACTTTACGCACTTGTGTTAGTGTTGAAAAACCACTTATCGCACTTGTGTTGGTGCAGGAAACCACTTTTGCACTTGTATTAGTGTGGAAAAACCACTTTTTGCACTTGTGATAGTGTTGAAAAACCACTTTTTGCACTTGTGTTGGTGCAGGATACCACTTTTGCACTTGTATTAGTGTGAAAAAACACTTTTTGCACTTGTGATAGTGTTGAAAAACCACTTTTCGCACTTGTGTTAGTGTTGAAAAACCACTTTTCGCACTTGTGTTGGTGCAGGAAACCACTTTTGTACTTGTATTAGTGTGGAAAAAACACTTTTTGCACTTGTGATATTGTTGAAAAACCACTTTTCGCACTTGTGTTAGTGTTGAAAAACCACTTTTCGCACTAGTGTTGGTGCAGGAAACCACTTTTGCACTTGTATTAGTGTGGAAAAAAAACTTTTTGCACTTGTGATAGTGTTGAAAAACCACTTTTCGCACTTGTGTTAGTGTTGAAAAACCACTTTTCGCACTTGTGTTGGTGCAGGAAACCACTTTTGCACTTGTATTAGTGTGGAAAAACCACTTTTCGCACTTGTGTTAGTGTTGAAAAACCACTTTTCGCACTTGTGTTAGTGTTGTAAAACCACTTTTCCCACTTGTGTTAGTGTGGAAAAACCACTTTTCGCACTTGTGTTGGTGTAGGAAACCACTTTTGCACTTGTATTAGTGTGGAAAAAACACTTTTTGCACTTGTGTTAGTGTTGAAAAACCACTTTTCGCACTTGTGTTAGTGTTGAAAAAACACTTTTCACACTTGTGTTGGTGCAGGAAACCACTTTTGCACTTGTATTAGTGTGGAAAAACACTTTTTGCACTTGTGATAGTGTTGAAAAACCACTTTACGCACTTGTGTTAGTGTTGAAAAACCACTTTTCGCACTTGTGTTGGTGCAGGAAACCACTTTTGCACTTGTATTAGTGTGGAAAAACCACTTTTCACACTTGTGTTCGTGTTGAAAAACCACTTTTCGCACTTGTGTTAGTGTTGAAAAAACACTTTTCCCACTTGTGTTGGTGCAGGAAACCACTTTTGCACTTGTATTAGTGTGGAAAAAACACTTTTTGCACTTGTGATAGTGTTGAAAAACCACTTTTCGCACTTGTGTTGGTGCAGGAAACCACTTTTGCACTTGTACTAGTATGGAAAAACTACTTTTCGCACTTGTGTTAGTGTTGAAAAACCACTTTTCGCACTTGTGTTAGTGTTGAAAAACCACTTTTCGCACTTGTGTTAGTGTTGAAAAACCACTTTTCGCACTTGTGTTAGTGTTGAAAAACCACTTTTCGCACTTGTGTTAGTGTTGAAAAACCACTTTTTGCACTTATGTTGGTGCAGGAAAGCACTTTTGCACTTGTATTAGTGTGGAAAAAACACTTTTTGCACTTGTGATAGTGTTGAAAAACCACTTTTCGCACTTGTGTTAGTGTTGAAAAACCACTTTTCGCACTTGTGTTAGTGTTGAAAAACCACTTTTCGCACTTGTGTTAGTGTTGAAAAACCACTTTTCGCACTTGTGTTAGTGTTGAAAAACCACTTTTTGCACTTATGTTGGTGCAGTAAAGCACTTTTGCACTTGTATTAGTGTGGAAAAAACACTTTTTGCACTTGTGATAGTGTTGAAAAACCACTTTTCGCACTTGTGTTAGTGTTGAAAAACCACTTTTCGCACTTGTGTTAGTGTTGAAAAACCACTTTTCGCACTTGTGTTAGTGTTAAAAAAACCATTTTTCGCACTTGTGTTGGTGCAGGAAACCACGTTTGCACTTGTATTAGTGTGGAAAAACCACTTTTTGCACTTGTGATAGTGTTGAAAAACCACTTTTTGCACTTGTGTTGGTGCAGGATACCACTTTTGCACTTGTATTAGTGTGAAAAAACACTTTTTGCACTTGTGATAGTGTTGAAAAAACACTTTTCACACTTGTGTTGGTGCAGGAAACCACTTTTGCACTTGTATTAGTGTGGAAAAACACTTTTTGCACTTGTGATAGTGTTGAAAAACCACTTTACGCACTTGTGTTAGTGTTGAAAAACCACTTATCGCACTTGTGTTGGTGCAGGAAACCACTTTTGCACTTGTATTAGTGTGGAAAAACCACTTTTTGCACTTGTGATAGTGTTGAAAAACCACTTTTTGCACTTGTGTTGGTGCAGGATACCACTTTTGCACTTGTATTAGTGTGAAAAAACACTTTTTGCACTTGTGATAGTGTTGAAAAACCACTTTTCGCACTTGTGTTAGTGTTGAAAAACCACTTTTCGCACTTGTGTTGGTGCAGGAAACCACTTTTGTACTTGTATTAGTGTGGAAAAAACACTTTTTGCACTTGTGATATTGTTGAAAAACCACTTTTCGCACTTGTGTTAGTGTTGAAAAACCACTTTTCGCACTAGTGTTGGTGCAGGAAACCACTTTTGCACTTGTATTAGTGTGGAAAAAAAACTTTTTGCACTTGTGATAGTGTTGAAAAACCACTTTTCGCACTTGTGTTAGTGTTGAAAAACCACTTTTCGCACTTGTGTTGGTGCAGGAAACCACTTTTGCACTTGTATTAGTGTGGAAAAACCACTTTTCGCACTTGTGTTAGTGTTGAAAAACCACTTTTCGCACTTGTGTTAGTGTTGTAAAACCACTTTTCCCACTTGTGTTAGTGTGGAAAAACCACTTTTCGCACTTGTGTTGGTGTAGGAAACCACTTTTGCACTTGTATTAGTGTGGAAAAAACACTTTTAGCACTTGTGTTAGTGTTGAAAAACCACTTTTCGCACTTGTGTTAGTGTTGAAAAAACACTTTTCACACTTGTGTTGGTGCAGGAAACCACTTTTGCACTTGTATTAGTGTGGAAAAACACTTTTTGCACTTGTGATAGTGTTGAAAAACCACTTTACGCACTTGTGTTAGTGTTGAAAAACCACTTTTCGCACTTGTGTTGGTGCAGGAAACCACTTTTGCACTTGTATTAGTGTGGAAAAACCACTTTTCACACTTGTGTTCGTGTTGAAAAACCACTTTTCGCACTTGTGTTAGTGTTGAAAAAACACTTTTCCCACTTGTGTTGGTGCAGGAAACCACTTTTGCACTTGTATTAGTGTGGAAAAAACACTTTTTGCACTTGTGATAGTGTTGAAAAACCACTTTTCGCACTTGTGTTGGTGCAGGAAACCACTTTTGCACATGTACTAGTATGGAAAAACTACTTTTCGCACTTGTGTTAGTGTTGAAAAACCACTTTTCGCACTTGTGTTAGTGTTGAAAAACCACTTTTCGCACTTGTGTTAGTGTTGAAAAACCACTTTTCGCACTTGTGTTAGTGTTGAAAAACCACTTTTCGCACTTGTGTTAGTGTTGAAAAACCACTTTTTGCACTTATGTTGGTGCAGGAAAGCACTTTTGCACTTGTATTAGTGTGGAAAAAACACTTTTTGCACTTGTGATAGTGTTGAAAAACCACTTTTCGCACTTGTGTTGGTGCAGGAAACCACTTTTGCACTTGTACTAGTATGGAAAAACTACTTTTCGCACTTGTGTTAGTGTTGAAAAACCACTTTTCGCACTTGTGTTAGTGTTGAAAAACCACTTTTCGCACTTGTGTTAGTGTTGAAAAACCACTTTTCGCACTTGTGTTGGTGCAGGAAACCACTTTTGCACTTGTATTAGTGTGGAAAAACCACTTTTCGCACTTGTGTTAGTGTTGAAAAACCACTTTTCGCACTTGTGTTAGTGTTGTAAAACCACTTTTCCCACTTGTGTTAGTGTGGAAAAACCACTTTTCGCACTTGTGTTGGTGTAGGAAACCACTTTTGCACTTGTATTAGTGTGGAAAAAACACTTTTTGCACTTGTGTTAGTGTTGAAAAACCACTTTTCGCACTTGTGTTAGTGTTGAAAAAACACTTTTCACACTTGTGTTGGTGCAGGAAACCACTTTTGCACTTGTATTAGTGTGGAAAAACACTTTTTGCACTTGTGATAGTGTTGAAAAACCACTTTACGCACTTGTGTTAGTGTTGAAAAACCACTTTTCGCACTTGTGTTGGTGCAGGAAACCACTTTTGCACTTGTATTAGTGTGGAAAAACCACTTTTCACACTTGTGTTCGTGTTGAAAAACCACTTTTCGCACTTGTGTTAGTGTTGAAAAAACACTTTTCCCACTTGTGTTGGTGCAGGAAACCACTTTTGCACTTGTATTAGTGTGGAAAAAACACTTTTTGCACTTGTGATAGTGTTGAAAAACCACTTTTCGCACTTGTGTTGGTGCAGGAAACCACTTTTGCACTTGTACTAGTATGGAAAAACTACTTTTCGCACTTGTGTTAGTGTTGAAAAACCACTTTTCGCACTTGTGTTAGTGTTGAAAAAACACTTTTCGCACTTGTGTTGGTGCAGGAAACCACTTTTGCACTTGTATTAGTGTGGAAAAAACACTTTTTGCACTTGTGATAGTGTTGAAAAACCACTTTTTGCACTTGTGTTAGTGTTGAAAAACCACTTTTCCCACTTGTGTTGGTGCAGGAAACCACTTTTGCACTTGTATTAGTGTGGAAAAACCACTTTTCGCACTTGTGTTAGTGTTGAAAAACCACTTTTCGCACTTGTGTTAGTGTTGAAAAACCACTTTTCGCACTTGTGTTAGTGTTGAAAAACCACTTTTCGCACTTGTGTTGGTGCAGGAAACCACTTTTGCACTTGTATTGGTGTGGAAAAAACACTTTTCGCACTTGTGTTAGTGTTGAAAAACCACTTTTCGCACTTGTGTTAGTGTTGAAAAACCACTTTTCGCACTTGTGTTGGTGCAGGAAACCACTTTTGCACTTGTATTAGTGTGGAAAAACCACTTTTCGCACTTGTGTTAGTGTTGAAAAACCACTTTTCGCACTTGTGTTAGTGTTGAAAAACCACTTTTCGCACTTGTGTTAGTGTTGAAAAACCACTTTTCGCACTTGTGTTAGTGTTGAAAAACCACTTTTCGCACTTGTGTTAGTGTTGAAAAACCACTTTTTGCACTTATGTTGGTGCAGGAAAGCACTTTTGCACTTGTATTAGTGTGGAAAAAAGACTTTTTGCACTTGTGATAGTGTTGAAAAACCACTTTTCGCACTTGTGTTAGTGTTGAAAAACCACTTTTCGCACTTGTGTTAGTGTTGAAAAACCACTTTTCGCACTTGTGTTAGTGTTAAAAAAACCATTTTTCGCACTTGTGTTGGTGCAGGAAACCACGTTTGCACTTGTATTAGTGTGGAAAAACCACTTTTTGCACTTGTGATAGTGTTGAAAAACCACTTTTTGCACTTGTGTTGGTGCAGGATACCACTTTTGCACTTGTATTAGTGTGAAAAAACACTTTTTGCACTTGTGATAGTGTTGAAAAACCACTTTTCGCACTTGTGTTAGTGTTGAAAAACCACTTTTCGCACTTGTGTTGGTGCAGGAAACCACTTTTGTACTTGTATTAGTGTGGAAAAAACACTTTTTGCACTTGTGATAGTGTTGAAAAACCACTTTTCGCACTTGTGTTAGTGTTGAAAAACCACTTTTCGCACTAGTGTTGGTGCAGGAAACCACTTTTGCACTTGTATTAGTGTGGAAAAAACACTTTTTGCACTTGTGATAGTGTTGAAAAACCACTTTTCGCACTTGTGTTAGTGTTGAAAAACCACTTTTCGCACTTGTGTTGGTGCAGGAAACCACTTTTGCACTTATATTAGTGTGGAAAAACCACTTTTCGCACTTGTGTTAGTGTTGAAAAACCACTTTTCGCACTTGTGTTAGTGTTGAAAAACCACTTTTCGCACTTGTGTTAGTGTTGAAAAACCACTTTTCGCCCTTGTGTTGGTGCAGGAAACCACTTTTGCACTTGTATTGGTGTGGAAAAAACACTTTTCGCACTTGTGTTAGTGTTGAAAAACCACTTTTCGCACTTGTGTTAGTGTTGAAAAACCACTTTTCGCACTTGTGTTGGTGCAGGAAACCACTTTTGCACTTGTATTAGTGTGGAAAAACCACTTTTCGCACTTGTGTTAGTGTTGAAAAACCACTTTTCGCACTTGTGTTAGTGTTGAAAAACCACTTTTCGCACTTGTGTTAGTGTTGAAAAACCACTTTTCGCACTTGTGTTAGTGTTGAAAAACCACTTTTCGCACTTGTGTTAGTGTTGAAAAACCACTTTTTGCACTGATGTTGGTGCAGGAAAGCACTTTTGCACTTGTATTAGTGTGGAAAAAACACTTTTTGCACTTGTGATAGTGTTGAAAAACCACTTTTCGCACTTGTGTTAGTGTTGAAAAACCACTTTTCGCACTTGTGTTAGTGTTGAAAAACCACTTTTCGCATTTGTGTTAGTGTTAAAAAAACCATTTTTCGCACTTGTGTTGGTGCAGGAAACCACGTTTGCACTTGTATTAGTGTGGAAAAACCACTTTTTGCACTTGTGATAGTGTTGAAAAACCACTTTTTGCACTTGTGTTGGTGCAGGATACCACTTTTGCACTTGTATTAGTGTGAAAAAACACTTTTTGCACTTGTGATAGTGTTGAAAAACCACTTTTCGCACTTGTGTTAGTGTTGAAAAACCACTTTTCGCACTTGTGTTGGTGCAGGAAACCACTTTTGTACTTGTATTAGTGTGGAAAAAACACTTTTTGCACTTGTGATAGTGTTGAAAAACCACTTTTCGCACTTGTGTTAGTGTTGAAAAACCACTTTTCGCACTAGTGTTGGTGCAGGAAACCACTTTTGCACTTGTATTAGTGTGGAAAAAACACTTTTTGCACTTGTGATAGTGTTGAAAAACCACTTTTCGCACTTGTGTTAGTGTTGAAAAACCACTTTTCGCACTTGTGTTGGTGCAGGAAACCACTTTTGCACTTGTATTAGTGTGGAAAAACCACTTTTCGCACTTGTGTTAGTGTTGAAAAACCACTTTTCGCACTTGTGTTAGTGTTGTAAAACCACTTTTCGCACTTGTGTTAGTGTGGAAAAACCACTTTTCGCACTTGTGTTGGTGTAGGAAACCACTTTTGCACTTGTATTAGTGTGGAAAAAACACTTTTCGCACTTGTGTTAGTGTTGAAAAACCACTTTTCGCACTTGTGTTAGTGTTGAAAAAACACTTTTCACACTTGTGTTGGTGCAGGAAACCACTTTTGCACTTGTATTAGTGTGGAAAAACACTTTTTGCACTTGTGATAGTGTTGAAAAACCACTTTACGCACTTGTGTTAGTGTTGAAAAACCACTTTTCGCACTTGTGTTGGTGCAGGAAACCACTTTTGCACTTGTATTAGTGTGGAAAAACCACTTTTCGCACTTGTGTTAGTGTTGAAAAACCACTTTTCGCACTTGTGTTAGTGTTGAAAAACCACTTTTCGCACTCGTGTTAGTGTTGAAAAACCACTTTTCGCACTTGTGTTGGTGCAGGAAACCACTTTTGCACTTGTATTGGTGTGGAAAAAACACTTTTCGCACTTGTGTTAGTGTTGAAAAACCACTTTTCGCACTTGTGTTAGTGTTGAAAAACCACTTTTCGCACTTGTGTTGGTGCAGGAAACCACTTTTGCACTTGTATTAGTGTGGAAAAACCACTTTTCGCACTTGTGTTAGTGTTGAAAAACCACTTTTCGCACTTGTGTTAGTGTTGAAAAACCACTTTTCGCACTTGTGTTAGTGTTGAAAAACCACTTTTCGCACTTGTGTTAGTGTTGAAAAACCACTTTTCGCACTTGTGTTAGTGTTGAAAAACCACTTTTTGCACTTATGTTGGTGCAGGAAAGCACTTTTGCACTTGTATTAGTGTGGAAAAAACACTTTTTGCACTTGTGATAGTGTTGAAAAACCACTTTTCGCACTTGTGTTAGTGTTGAAAAACCACTTTTCGCACTTGTGTTAGTGTTGAAAAACCACTTTTCGCACTTCTGTTAGTGTTAAAAAAAACCATTTTTCGCACTTGTGTTGGTGCAGGAAACCACGTTTGCACTTGTATTAGTGTGGAAAAACCACTTTTTGCACTTGTGATAGTGTTGAAAAACCACTTTTTGCACTTGTGTTGGTGCAGGATACCACTTTTGCACTTGTATTAGTGTGAAAAAACACTTTTTGCACTTGTGATAGTGTTGAAAAACCACTTTTCGCACTTGTGTTAGTGTTGAAAAACCACTTTTCGCACTTGTGTTGGTGCAGGAAACCACTTTTGTACTTGTATTAGTGTGGAAAAAACACTTTTTGCACTTGTGATAGTGTTGAAAAACCACTTTTCGCACTTGTGTTAGTGTTGAAAAACCACTTTTCG
Source organism: Myxine glutinosa (assembly GCF_964187855.1). Lineage (NCBI taxonomy): Eukaryota > Metazoa > Chordata > Myxini > Myxiniformes > Myxinidae > Myxine > Myxine glutinosa. The sequence goes on from NW_027617340.1 coordinate 58,181, forward strand.
CACTAGTGTTGGTGCAGGAAACCACTTTTGCACTTGTATTAGTGTGGAAAAAACACTTTTTGCACTTGTGATAGTGTTGAAAAACCACTTTTCGCACTTGTGTTAGTGTTGAAAAACCACTTTTCGCACTTGTGTTGGTGCAGGAAACCACTTTTGCACTTGTATTAGTGTGGAAAAACCACTTTTCGCACTTGTGTTAGTGTTGAAAAACCACTTTTCGCACTTGTGTTAGTGTTGAAAAACCACTTTTCGCACTTGTGTTAGTGTTGAAAAACCACTTTTCGCCCTTGTGTTGGTGCAGGAAACCACTTTTGCACTTGTATTGGTGTGGAAAAAACACTTTTCGCACTTGTGTTAGTGTTGAAAAACCACTTTTCGCACTTGTGTTAGTGTTGAAAAACCACTTTTCGCACTTGTGTTGGTGCAGGAAACCACTTTTGCACTTGTATTAGTGTGGAAAAACCACTTTTCGCACTTGTGTTAGTGTTGAAAAACCACTTTTCGCACTTGTGTTAGTGTTGAAAAACCACTTTTCGCACTTGTGTTAGTGTTGAAAAACCACTTTTCGCACTTGTGTTAGTGTTGAAAAACCACTTTTCGCACTTGTGTTAGTGTTGAAAAACCACTTTTTGCACTGATGTTGGTGCAGGAAAGCACTTTTGCACTTGTATTAGTGTGGAAAAAACACTTTTTGCACTTGTGATAGTGTTGAAAAACCACTTTTCGCACTTGTGTTAGTGTTGAAAAACCACTTTTCGCACTTGTGTTAGTGTTGAAAAACCACTTTTCGCATTTGTGTTAGTGTTAAAAAAACCATTTTTCGCACTTGTGTTGGTGCAGGAAACCACGTTTGCACTTGTATTAGTGTGGAAAAACCACTTTTTGCACTTGTGATAGTGTTGAAAAACCACTTTTTGCACTTGTGTTGGTGCAGGATACCACTTTTGCACTTGTATTAGTGTGAAAAAACACTTTTTGCACTTGTGATAGTGTTGAAAAACCACTTTTCGCACTTGTGTTAGTGTTGAAAAACCACTTTTCGCACTTGTGTTGGTGCAGGAAACCACTTTTGTACTTGTATTAGTGTGGAAAAAACACTTTTTGCACTTGTGATAGTGTTGAAAAACCACTTTTCGCACTTGTGTTAGTGTTGAAAAACCACTTTTCGCACTAGTGTTGGTGCAGGAAACCACTTTTGCACTTGTATTAGTGTGGAAAAAACACTTTTTGCACTTGTGATAGTGTTGAAAAACCACTTTTCGCACTTGTGTTAGTGTTGAAAAACCACTTTTCGCACTTGTGTTGGTGCAGGAAACCACTTTTGCACTTGTATTAGTGTGGAAAAACCACTTTTCGCACTTGTGTTAGTGTTGAAAAACCACTTTTCGCACTTGTGTTAGTGTTGTAAAACCACTTTTCGCACTTGTGTTAGTGTGGAAAAACCACTTTTCGCACTTGTGTTGGTGTAGGAAACCACTTTTGCACTTGTATTAGTGTGGAAAAAACACTTTTCGCACTTGTGTTAGTGTTGAAAAACCACTTTTCGCACTTGTGTTAGTGTTGAAAAAACACTTTTCACACTTGTGTTGGTGCAGGAAACCACTTTTGCACTTGTATTAGTGTGGAAAAACACTTTTTGCACTTGTGATAGTGTTGAAAAACCACTTTACGCACTTGTGTTAGTGTTGAAAAACCACTTTTCGCACTTGTGTTGGTGCAGGAAACCACTTTTGCACTTGTATTAGTGTGGGAAAACCACTTTTCACACTTGTGTTCGTGTTGAAAAACCACTTTTCGCACTTGTGTTAGTGTTGAAAAAACACTTTTCCCACTTGTGTTGGTGCAGGAAACCACTTTTGCACTTGTATTAGTGTGGAAAAAACACTTTTTGCACTTGTGATAGTGTTGAAAAACCACTTTTCGCACTTGTGTTAGTGTTGAAAAACCACTTTTCGCACTTGTGTTGGTGCAGGAAACCACTTTTGCACTTGTACTAGTATGGAAAAACTAATTTTCGCACTTGTGTTAGTGTTGAAAAACCACTTTTCGCACTTGTGTTAGTGTTGAAAAAACACTTTTCGCACTTGTGTTGGTGCAGGAAACCACTTTTGCACTTGTATTAGTGTGGAAAAAACACTTTTTGCACTTGTGATAGTGTTGAAAAACCACTTTTTGCACTTGTGTTAGTGTTGAAAAACCACTTTTCGCACTTGTGTTGGTGCAGGAAACCACTTTTGCACTTGTATTAGTGTGGAAAAACCACTTTTCGCACTTGTGTTAGTGTTGAAAAACCACTTTTCGCACTTGTGTTAGTGTTGAAAAACCACTTTTCGCACTTGTGTTAGTGTTGAAAAACCACTTTTTGCACTTGTGTTGGTGCAGGAAACCACTTTTGCACTTGTATTGGTGTGGAAAAAACACTTTTCGCACTTGTGTTAGTGTTGAAAAACCACTTTTCGCACTTGTGTTAGTGTTGAAAAACCACTTTTCGCACTTGTGTTGGTGCAGGAAACCACTTTTGCACTTGTATTAGTGTGGAAAAACCACTTTTCGCACTTGTGTTAGTGTTGAAAAACCACTTTTCGCACTTGTGTTAGTGTTGAAAAACCACTTTTCGCACTTGTGTTAGTGTTGAAAAACCACTTTTCGCACTTGTGTTAGTGTTGAAAAACCACTTTTCGCACTTGTGTTGGTGCAGGAAACCACTTTTGCACTTGTATTAGTGTGGAAAAACCACCTTTCGCACTTGTGTTAATGTTGAAAAACCACTTTTCGCACTTGTGTTAGTGTTGAAAAACCACTTTTCGCACTTGTGTTAGTGTTGAAAACCCACTTTTCGCACTTGTGTTAGTGTTGAAAAACCACTTTTCGCACTTGTGTTGGTGCAGGAAACCACTTTTGCACTTGTATTAGTGTGGAAAAAACACTTTTCGCACTTGTGTTAGTGTTGAAAAACCACTTTTCGCACTTGTGTTAGTGTTGAAAAACCACTTTTCGCACTTGTGTTGGTGCAGGAAACCACTTTTGCACTTGTATTAGTGTGGAAAAAACCACTTTTCGCACTTGTGTTAGTGTTGAAAAACCACTTTTCGCACTTGTGTTAGTGTTGAAAAAACACTTTTCGCACTTGTGTTGGTGCAGGAAACCACTTTTGCACTTGTATTAGTGTGGAAAATACACTTTTCGCACTTGTGTTAGTGTTGAAAAACCACTTTTCGCACTTGTGTTTGTGTTGAAAAACCACTTTTCGCACTTGTGTTGGTGCAGGAAACCACTTTTGCACTTGTATTAGTGTGGAAAAAACACTTTTTGCACTTGTGATAGTGTTGAAAAACCACTTTTCGCACTTGTGTTTGTGTTGAAAAACCACTTTTCGCACTTGTGTTGGTGCAGGAAACCACTTTTGCACTTGTATTCGTGTGGAAAAACCACTTTTCGCACTTGTGTTAGTGTTGAAAAACCACTTTTCGCACTTGTGTTAGTGTTGAAAAACCACTTTTCGCACTTGTGTTGGTGCAGGAAACCACTTTTGCACTTGTATTAGTGTGGAAAAACCACTTTTCGCACTTGTGTTAGTGTTGAAAAACCACTTTTCGCACTTGTGTTAGTGTTGAAAAACCACTTTTCGCACTTGTGTTAGTGTTGAAAAACCACTTTTCGCACTTGTGTTGGTGCAGGAAACCACTTTTGCACTTGTTAACGCACAGGTTGTAAACCTGGTGCGTTATAGCGTTTGCCTGGGAATTTCGGGCGCTCAAAAGTGAAGCTAGTTTCTGTCACCCATTTCTGTCGCTCATTTCTGTCGCTCATTTCTGTCGCTCAGATGTGTAAACATGACGTCATCAAATCTATATTTATAGGATAGGTTATAGGAGATATATATGTTATAGGATAGGAATATAGGACCCAAATGACCCAGAGGACCCAGAGGACCCAAATGACCCAGAGGACCCAAATGACCCAGAGGACCCAAATGACCCAGAGGACCCAAATGACCCAAATGACCCAGAGGACCCAAATGACCCAGAGGACCCAAATGACCCAGAGGACCCAGAGGACCCAAATGACCCAGAGGACCCAAATGACCCAGAGGACCCAAATGACCCAGAGGACCCAAATGACCCAAATGACCCAGAGGACCCAAATGACCCAAATGACCCAGAGGACCCAAATGACCCAGAGGACCCAAATGACCCAGAGGATCCAAATGACCTAGAGGACCCAAATGACCCAGAGGACCCAAATGACCCAGAGGACCCAAATGACCCAGAGGACCCAAATGACCCAGAGGACCCAAATGACCCAAATGACCCAGAGGACCCAAATGACCCAGAGGACCCAGAGGACCCAAATGACCCAGAGGACCCAGAGGACCCAAATGACCCAGAGGACCCAAATGACCCAGAGGACCCAAATGACCCAGAGGACCCAAATGACCCAGAGGACCCAAATGACCCAGAGGACCCAAATGACCCAGATGACCCAAATGACCCAGAGGACCCAAATGACCCAGAGGACCCAAATGACCCAGAGGACCCAAATGACCCAGAGGACCCAAATGACCCAGAGGACCCAGAGGACCCAAATGACCCAGAGGACCCAGAGGACCCAAATGACCCAGAGGACCCAGAGGACCCAAATGACCCAGAGGACCCAAATGACCCAGAGGACCCAAATGACCCAGAGGACCCAAATGACCCAGAGGACCCAAATGACCCAGAGGACCCAAATGACCCAGAGGACCAAAATGACCCAGAGGACCCAAATGACCCAGAGGACCCAAATGACCCAGAGGACCCAGAGGACCCAGAGGACCCAGAGGACCCAGAGGACCCAAATGACCCAGAGGACCCAGAGGACCCAAATGACCCAGAGGACCCAAATGACCCAGAGGACCCAAATGACCCAGAGGACCCAAATGACCCAGAGGACCCAAATGACCCAGAGGACCCAAATGACCCAGAGGACCCAGATGACCCAGAGGACCCAAATGACCCAGAGGACCCAAATGACCCAAATGACCCAGAGGACCCAAATGACCCAGAGGACCCAAATTCTATGTATGTTTCTATGATGATGTATGTTTTGGTGAAAGTACATAATGTGAATACTAGTAGCAATTTTACAAAAACCATGGCATAATTTCAAATCTTGACCCGAGATGATAATTGTGTTACATCATAATTTCCATGTGCCAACCTGGGCGGAATCCAAGTGGATTCACTTGACTTGTATTAGTGTGGAAAAACCACTTTTCGCACTTGTGTTAGTGTTGAAAAACCACTTTTCGCACTTGTGTTAGTGTTGAAAAACCACTTTTCGCACTTGTGTTAATGTTGAAAACCCACTTTTCGCACTTGTGTTAGTGTTGAAAAACCACTTTTCGCACTTGTGTTGGTGCAGGAAACCACTTTTGCACTTGTATTAGTGTGGAAAAAACACTTTTCGCACTTGTGTTAGTGTTGAAAAACCACTTTTCGCACTTGTGTTAGTGTTGAAAAACCACTTTTCGCACTTGTGTTGGTGCAGGAAACCACTTTTGCACTTGTATTAGTGTGGAAAAAACCACTTTTCGCACTTGTGTTAGTGTTGAAAAACCACTTTTCGCACTTGTGTTAGTGTTGAAAAACCACTTTTCGCACTTGTGTTGGTGCAGGAAACCACTTTTGCACTTGTATTAGTGTGGAAAATACACTTTTCGCACTTGTGTTAGTGTTGAAAAACCACTTTTTGCACTTGTGTTTGTGTTGAAAAACCACTTTTCGCACTTGTGTTGGTGCAGGAAACCACTTTTGCACTTGTATTAGTGTGGAAAAAACACTTTTTGCACTTGTGATAGTGTTGAAAAACCACTTTTCGCACTTGTGTTTGTGTTGAAAAACCACTTTTCGCAATTGTGTTGGTGCAGGAAACCACTTTTGCACTTGTATTCGTGTGGAAAAACCACTTTTCGCACTTGTGTTAGTGTTGAAAAACCACTTTTCGCACTTGTGTTAGTGTTGAAAAACCACTTTTCGCACTTGTGTTAGTGTTGAAAAACCACTTTTCGCACTTGTGTTAGTGTTAAAAAAAACCATTTTTCGCACTTGTGTTGGTGCAGGAAACCACGTTTGCACTTGTATTAGTGTGGAAAAACCACTTTTTGCACTTGTGATAGTGTTGAAAAACCAGTTTTTGCACTTGTGTTGGTGCAGGATACCACTTTTGCACTTGTATTAGTGTGAAAAAACACTTTTTGCACTTGTGATAGTGTTGAAAAACCACTTTTCGCACTTGTGTTAGTGTTGAAAAACCACTTTTCGCACTTGTGTTGGTGCAGGAAACCACTTTTGTACTTGTATTAGTGTGGAAAAAACACTTTTTGCACTTGTGATAGTGTTGAAAAACCACTTTTCGCACTTGTGTTAGTGTTGAAAAACGACTTTTCGCACTTGTGTTAGTGTTGAATAACCACTTTTCGCACTTGTGTTGGTGCAGGAAACCACTTTTGCACTTGTATTAGTGTGGAAAATACACTTTTCGCACTTGTGTTAGTGTTGAAAAACCACTTTTCGCACTTGTGTTTGTGTTGAAAAACCACTTTTCGCACTTGTGTTGGTGCAGGAAACCACTTTTGCACTTGTATTAGTGTGGAAAAAACACTTTTTGCACTTGTGATAGTGTTGAAAAACCACTTTTCGCACTTGTGTTAGTGTTGAAAAACCACTTTTCGCACTTGTGTTGGTGCAGGAAACCACTTTTGCACTTGTATTAGTGTGGAAAAAACACTTTTTGCACTTGTGATAGTGTTGAAAAACCACTTTTCGCACTTGTGTTGGTGCAGGAAACCACTTTTGCACTTGTTAACGCACAGGTTGTAAACCTGGTGCGTTATAGCGTTTGCCTGGGAATTTCGGGCGCTCAAAAGTGAAGCTAGTTTCTGTCACCCATTTCTGTCGCTCATTTCTGTCGCTCATTTCTGTCGCTCAGATGTGTAAACATGACGTCATCAAATCTATATTTATAGGATAGGTTATAGGAGATATATATGTTATAGGATAGGAATATAGGACCCAAATGACCCAGAGGACCCAGAGGACCCAAATGACCCAGAGGACCCAAATGACCCAGAGGACCCAAATGACCCAGAGGACCCAAATGACCCAAATGACCCAGAGGACCCAAATGACCCAGAGGACCCAAATGACCCAGAGGACCCAGAGGACCCAAATGACCCAGAGGACCCAAATGACCCAGAGGACCCAAATGACCCAGAGGACCCAAATGACCCAAATGACCCAGAGGACCCAAATGACCCAAATGACCCAGAGGACCCAAATGACCCAGAGGACCCAAATGACCCAGAGGATCCAAATGACCTAGAGGACCCAAATGACCCAGAGGACCCAAATGACCCAGAGGACCCAAATGACCCAGAGGACCCAAATGACCCAGAGGACCCAAATGACCCAAATGACCCAGAGGACCCAAATGACCCAGAGGACCCAGAGGACCCAAATGACCCAGAGGACCCAGAGGACCCAAATGACCCAGAGGACCCAAATGACCCAGAGGACCCAAATGACCCAGAGGACCCAAATGACCCAGAGGACCCAAATGACCCAGAGGACCCAAATGACCCAGAGGACCCAAATGACCCAAATGACCCAGAGGACCCAAATGACCCAAATGACCCAGATGACCCAAATGACCCAGAGGACCCAAATGACCCAGAGGACCCAAATGACCCAGAGGACCCAAATGACCCAGAGGACCCAAATGACCCAGAGGACCCAGAGGACCCAAATGACCCAGAGGACCCAGAGGACCCAAATGACCCAGAGGACCCAGAGGACCCAAATGACCCAGAGGACCCAAATGACCCAGAGGACCCAAATGACCCAGAGGACCCAAATGACCCAGAGGACCCAAATGACCCAGAGGACCCAAATGACCCAGAGGACCAAAATGACCCAGAGGACCCAAATGACCCAGAGGACCCAAATGACCCAGAGGACCCAGAGGACCCAGAGGACCCAGAGGACCCAGAGGACCCAAATGACCCAGAGGACCCAGAGGACCCAAATGACCCAGAGGACCCAAATGACCCAGAGGACCCAAATGACCCAGAGGACCCAAATGACCCAGAGGACCCAAATGACCCAGAGGACCCAAATGACCCAGAGGACCCAGATGACCCAGAGGACCCAAATGACCCAGAGGACCCAAATGACCCAAATGACCCAGAGGACCCAAATGACCCAGAGGACCCAAATTCTATGTATGTTTCTATGATGATGTATGTTTTGGTGAAAGTACATAATGTGAATACTAGTAGCAATTTTACAAAAACCATGGCATAATTTCAAATCTTGACCCGAGATGATAATTGTGTTACATCATAATTTCCATGTGCCAACCTGGGCGGAATCCAAGTGGATTCACTTGACTTGTATTAGTGTGGAAAAACCACTTTTCGCACTTGTGTTAGTGTTGAAAAACCACTTTTCGCACTTGTGTTAGTGTTGAAAAACCACTTTTCGCACTTGTGTTAATGTTGAAAACCCACTTTTCGCACTTGTGTTAGTGTTGAAAAACCACTTTTCGCACTTGTGTTGGTGCAGGAAACCACTTTTGCACTTGTATTAGTGTGGAAAAAACACTTTTCGCACTTGTGTTAGTGTTGAAAAACCACTTTTCGCACTTGTGTTAGTGTTGAAAAACCACTTTTCGCACTTGTGTTGGTGCAGGAAACCACTTTTGCACTTGTATTAGTGTGGAAAAAACCACTTTTCGCACTTGTGTTAGTGTTGAAAAACCACTTTTCGCACTTGTGTTAGTGTTGAAAAACCACTTTTCGCACTTGTGTTGGTGCAGGAAACCACTTTTGCACTTGTATTAGTGTGGAAAATACACTTTTCGCACTTGTGTTAGTGTTGAAAAACCACTTTTTGCACTTGTGTTTGTGTTGAAAAACCACTTTTCGCACTTGTGTTGGTGCAGGAAACCACTTTTGCACTTGTATTAGTGTGGAAAAAACACTTTTTGCACTTGTGATAGTGTTGAAAAACCACTTTTCGCACTTGTGTTTGTGTTGAAAAACCACTTTTCGCAATTGTGTTGGTGCAGGAAACCACTTTTGCACTTGTATTCGTGTGGAAAAACCACTTTTCGCACTTGTGTTAGTGTTGAAAAACCACTTTTCGCACTTGTGTTAGTGTTGAAAAACCACTTTTCGCACTTGTGTTAGTGTTGAAAAACCACTTTTCGCACTTGTGTTAGTGTTAAAAAAAACCATTTTTCGCACTTGTGTTGGTGCAGGAAACCACGTTTGCACTTGTATTAGTGTGGAAAAACCACTTTTTGCACTTGTGATAGTGTTGAAAAACCAGTTTTTGCACTTGTGTTGGTGCAGGATACCACTTTTGCACTTGTATTAGTGTGAAAAAACACTTTTTGCACTTGTGATAGTGTTGAAAAACCACTTTTCGCACTTGTGTTAGTGTTGAAAAACCACTTTTCGCACTTGTGTTGGTGCAGGAAACCACTTTTGTACTTGTATTAGTGTGGAAAAAACACTTTTTGCACTTGTGATAGTGTTGAAAAACCACTTTTCGCACTTGTGTTAGTGTTGAAAAACGACTTTTCGCACTTGTGTTAGTGTTGAATAACCACTTTTCGCACTTGTGTTGGTGCAGGAAACCACTTTTGCACTTGTATTAGTGTGGAAAATACACTTTTCGCACTTGTGTTAGTGTTGAAAAACCACTTTTCGCACTTGTGTTTGTGTTGAAAAACCACTTTTCGCACTTGTGTTGGTGCAGGAAACCACTTTTGCACTTGTATTAGTGTGGAAAAAACACTTTTTGCACTTGTGATAGTGTTGAAAAACCACTTTTCGCACTTGTGTTAGTGTTGAAAAACCACTTTTCGCACTTGTGTTGGTGCAGGAAACCACTTTTGCACTTGTATTCGTGTGGAAAAACCACTTTTCGCACTTGTGTTAGTGTTCAAAAACCACTTTTCGCACTTGTGTTAGTGTTGAAAAACCACTTTTCGCACTTGTGTTAGTGTTGAAAAACCACTTTTCGCACTTGTGTTAGTGTTAAAAAAACCATTTTTCGCACTTGTGTTGTTGCAGGAAACCACGTTTGCACTTGTATTAGTGTGGAAAAACCACTTTTTGCACTTGTGATAGTGTTGAAAAACCACTTTTTGCACTTGTGTTGGTGCAGGATACCACTTTTGCACTTGTATTAGTGTGAAAAAACACTTTTTGCACTTGTGATAGTGTTGAAAAACCACTTTTCGCACTTGTGTTAGTGTTGAAAAACCACTTTTCGCACTAGTGTTGGTGCAGGAAACCACTTTTCGCACTTGTGTTGAAAAACCACTTTTCGCACTTGTGTTGGTGCAGGAAACCACTTTTGCACTTGTATTAGTGTGGAAAAAACACTTTTTGCACTTGTGATAGTGTTGAAAAACCACTTTTCGCACTTGTGTTTGTGTTGAAAAACCACTTTTCGCACTTGTGTTTGTGTTGAAAAACCACTTTTCGCACTTGTGTTGGTGCAGGAAACCACTTTTGCACTTGTATTCGTGTGGAAAAACCACTTTTCGCACTTGTGTTAGTGTTGAAAAACCACTTTTCGCACTTGTGTTAGTGTTGAAAAACCACTTTTCGCACTTGTGTTGGTGCAGGAAACCACTTTTGCACTTGTATTAGTGTGGAAAACCACTTTTCGCACTTGTGTTAGTGTTGAAAAACCACTTTTTGCACTTGTGTTAGTGTTGAAAAACCACTTTTCGCACTTGTGTTAGTGTTGAAAAACCACTTTTCGCACTTGTGTTGGTGCAGGAAACCACTTTTGCACTTGTATTAGTGTGGAAAAACCACTTTTCGCACTTGTGTTAGTGTTGAAAAACCACTTTTCGCACTTGTGTTAGTGTTGAAAAACCACTTTTCGCACTTGTGTTAGTGTTGAAAACCCACTTTTCGCACTTGTGTTAGTGTTGAAAAACCACTTTTCGCACTTGTGTTGGTGCAGGAAACCACTTTTGCACTTGTATTAGTGTGGAAAAAACACTTTTCGCACTTGTGTTAGTGTTGAAAAACCACTTTTCGCACTTGTGTTAGTGTTGAAAAACCACTTTTCGCACTTGTGTTGGTGCAGGAAACCACTTTTGCACTTGTATTCGTGTGGAAAAACCACTTTTCGCACTTGTGTTAGTGTTGAAAAACCACTTTTCGCACTTGTGTTAGTGTTGAAAAACCACTTTTCGCACTTGTGTTAGTGTTGAAAAACCACTTTTCGCACTTGTGTTAGTGTTAAAAAAAACCATTTTTCGCACTTGTGTTGTTGCAGGAAACCACGTTTGCACTTGTATTAGTGTGGAAAAACCACTTTTTGCACTTGTGATAGTGTTGAAAAACCACGTTTTGCACTTGTGTTGGTGCAGGATACCACTTTTGCACTTGTATTAGTGTGAAAAAACACTTTTTGCACTTGTGATAGTGTTGAAAAACCACTTTTCGCACTTGTGTTAGTGTTGAAAAACCACTTTTCGCACTTGTGTTGGTGCAGGAAACCACTTTTGTACTTGTATTAGTGTGGAAAAAACACTTTTTGCACTTGTGATAGTGTTGAAAAACCACTTTTCGCACTTGTGTTAGTGTTGAAAAACCACTTTTCGCACTAGTGTTGGTGCAGGAAACCACTTTTGCACTTGTATTAGTGTGGAAAAAACACTTTTTGCACTTGTGATAGTGTTGAAAAACCACTTTTCGCACTTGTGTTAGTGTTGAAAAACCACTTTTCGCACTTGTGTTGGTGCAGGAAACCACTTTTGCACTTGTATTAGTGTGGAAAAACCACTTTTCGCACTTGTGTTAGTGTTGAAAAACCACTTTTCGCACTTGTGTTAGTGTTGTAAAACCACTTTTCGCACTTGTGTTAGTGTGGAAAAACCACTTTTAGCACTTGTGTTGGTGTCGGAAACCACTTTTGCACTTGTATTAGTGTGGAAAAAACACTTTTCGCACTTGTGTTAGTGTTGAAAAACCACTTTTCGCACTTGTGTTAGTGTTGAAAAAACACTTTTCACACTTGTGTTGGTGCAGGAAACCACTTTTGCACTTGTATTAGTGTGGAAAAACACTTTTTGCACTTGTGATAGTGTTGAAAAACCACTTTACGCACTTGTGTTAGTGTTGAAAAACCACTTTTCACACTTGTGTTGGTGCAGGAAACCACTTTTGCACTTGTATTAGTGTGGAAAAACCACTTTTCACACTTGTGTTCGTGTTGAAAAACCACTTTTCGCACTTGTGTTAGTGTTGAAAAAACACTTTTCCCACTTGTGTTGGTGCAGGAAACCACTTTTGCACTTGTATTAGTGTGGAAAAAACACTTTTTGCACTTGTGATAGTGTTGAAAAACCACTTTTCGCACTTGTGTTAGTGTTGAAAAACCACTTTTCGCACTTGTGTTGGTGCAGGAAACCACTTTTGCACTTGTACTAGTATGGAAAAACTACTTTTCGCACTTGTGTTAGTGTTGAAAAACCACTTTTCGCACTTGTGTTAGTGTTGAAAAAACACTTTTCGCACTTGTGTTGGTGCAGGAAACCACTTTTGCACTTGTATTAGTGTGGAAAAAACACTTTTTGCACTTGTGATAGTGTTGAAAAACCACTTTTTGCACTTGTGTTAGTGTTGAAAAACCACTTTTCGCACTTGTGTTGGTGCAGGAAACCACTTTTGCACTTGTATTAGTGTGGAAAAACCACTTTTCGCACTTGTGTTAGTGTTGAAAAACCACTTTTCGCACTTGTGTTAGTGTTGTAAAACCACTTTTCGCACTTGTGTTAGTGTGGAAAAACCACTTTTCGCACTTGTGTTGGTGTAGGAAACCACTTTTGCACTTGTATTAGTGTGGAAAAAACACTTTTCGCACTTGTGTTAGTGTTGAAAAACCACTTTTCGCACTTGTGTTAGTGTTGAAAAAACACTTTTCACACTTGTGTTGGTGCAGGAAACCACTTTTGCACTTGTATTAGTGTGGAAAAACACTTTTTGCACTTGTGATAGTGTTGAAAAACCACTTTACGCACTTGTTTTAGTGTTGAAAAACCACTTTTCGCACTTGTGTTGGTGCAGGAAACCACTTTTGCACTTGTATTAGTGTGGAAAAACCACTTTTCACACTTGTGTTCGTGTTGAAAAACCACTTTTCGCACTTGTGTTAGTGTTGAAAAAACACTTTTCCCACTTGTGTTGGTGCAGGAAACCACTTTTGCACTTGTATTAGTGTGGAAAAAACACTTTTTGCACTCGTGATAGTGTTGAAAAACCACTTTTCGCACTTGTGTTAGTGTTGAAAAACCACTTTTCGCACTTGTGTTGGTGCAGGAAACCACTTTTGCACTTGTACTAGTATGGAAAAACTACTTTTCGCACTTGTGTTAGTGTTGAAAAACCACTTTTCGCACTTGTGTTAGTGTTGAAAAAACACTTTTCGCACTTGTGTTGGTGCAGGAAACCACTTTTGCACTTGCATTAGTGTGGAAAAAACACTTTTTGCACTTGTGATAGTGTTGAAAAACCACTTTTTGCACTTGTGTTAGTGTTGAAAAACCACTTTTCGCACTTGTGTTGGTGCAGGAAACCACTTTTGCACTTGTATTAGTGTGGGAAAAACCACTTTTCGCACTTGTGTTAGTGTTGAAAAACCACTTTTCGCACTTGTGTTAGTGTTGAAAAACCACTTTTCGCACTTGTATTAGTGGTTGAAAAAACCACTTTTTTGCACTTGTGTTGGTGCAGGAAACCACTTTTTGCACTTGTATTGGTGTGGAAAAAACACTTTTCGCACTTGTGTTAGTGTTGAAAAAACCACTTTTCGCACTTGTGTTAGTGTTGAAAAACCACTTTTCGCACTTGTGTTGGTGCAGGAAACCACTTTTGCACTTGTATTAGTGTGGAAAAACCACTTTTCGCACTTGTGTTAGTGTTGAAAAACCACTTTTCGCACTTGTGTTAGTGTTGAAAAACCACTTTTCGCACTTGTGTTAGTGTTGAAAAACCACTTTTCGCACTTGTGTTAGTGTGTGAAAAACCACTTTTCGCACTTGTGTTAGTGTTGAAAACCACTTTTCGCACTTGTGTTGGTGCAGGAAACCACTTTTGCACTTGTATTAGTGTGGAAAAAACCACCTTTCGCACTTGTGTTAGTGTTGAAAAACCACTTTTCGCACTTGTGTTAGTGTTGAAAAACCACTTTTCGCACTTGTGTTAGTGTTGAAAACCCACTTTTCGCACTTGTGTTAGTGTTGAAAAACCACTTTTCGCACTTGTGTTGGTGCAGGAAACCACTTTTGCACTTGTATTAGTGTGAAAAAACACTTTTCGCACTTGTGTTAGTGTTGAAAAACCACTTTTCGCACTGTGTTAGTGTTGAAAAACCACTTTTCGCACTTGTGTTGGTGCAGGAAACCACTTTTGCACTTGTATTAGTGTGGAAAAAACCACTTTTCGCACTTGTGTTAGTGTTGAAAAACCACTTTTCGCACTTGTGTTAGTGTTGAAAAAACCACTTTTCGCACTTGTGTTGGTGCAGGAAACCACTTTTGCACTTGTATTAGTGTGGAAAATACACTTTTCGCACTTGTGTTAGTGTTGAAAAACCACTTTTCGCACTTGTGTTTGTGTTGAAAAACCACTTTTCGCACTTGTGTTGGTGCAGGAAACCACTTTTGCACTTGTATTAGTGTGGAAAAAACACTTTTTGCACTTGTGATAGTGTTGAAAAACCACTTTTCGCACTTGTGTTTGTGTTGAAAAACCACTTTTCGCACTTGTGTTGGTGCAGGAAACCACTTTTGCACTTGTATTCGTGTGGAAAAACCACTTTTCGCACTTGTGTTAGTGTTGAAAAACCACTTTTCGCACTTGTGTTAGTGTTGAAAAACCACTTTTCGCACTTGTGTTGGTGCAGGAAACCACTTTTGCACTTGTATTAGTGTGGAAAAACCACTTTTCGCACTTGTGTTAGTGTTGAAAAACCACTTTTCGCACTTGTGTTAGTGTTGAAAAACCACTTTTCGCACTTGTGTTAGTGTTGAAAAACCACTTTTCGCACTTGTGTTGGTGCAGGAAACCACTTTTGCACTTGTATTAGTGTGGAAAAACCTCTTTTCGCACTTGTGTTAGTGTTGAAAAACCACTTTTCGCACTTGTGTTAGTGTTGAAAAACCACTTTTCGCACTTGTGTTAATGTTGAACCCACTTTTCGCACTTGTGTTAGTGTTGAAAAACCACTTTTCGCACTTGTGTTGGTGCAGGAAACCACTTTTGCACTTGTATTAGTGTGGAAAAAAACACTTTTCGCACTTGTGTTAGTGTTGAAAAACCACTTTTCGCACTTGTGTTAGTGTTGAAAAACCACTTTTCGCACTTGTGTTGGTGCAGGAAACCACTTTTGCACTTGTATTAGTGTGGAAAAAAACCACTTTTCGCACTTGTGTTAGTGTTGAAAAACCACTTTTCGCACTTGTGTTAGTGTTGAAAAACCACTTTTCGCACTTGTGTTGGTGCAGGAAACCACTTTTGCACTTGTATTAGTGTGGAAAAATACACTTTTCGCACTTGTGTTAGTGTTGAAAAACCACTTTTTGCACTTGTGTTTGTGTTGAAAAACCACTTTTCGCACTTGTGTTGGTGCAGGAAACCACTTTTGCACTTGTATTAGTGTGGAAAAAACACTTTTGCACTTGTGATAGTGTTGAAAAACCACTTTTCGCACTTGTGTTTGTGTTGAAAAACCACTTTTCGCAATTGTGTTGGTGCAGGAAACCACTTTTGCACTTGTATTCGTGTGGAAAAACCACTTTTCGCACTTGTGTTAGTGTTGAAAAAACCACTTTCGCACTTGTGTTAGTGTTGAAAAACCACTTTTCGCACTTGTGTTAGTGTTGAAAAACCACTTTTCGCACTTGTGTTAGTGTTAAAAAAACCCATTTTTCGCACTTGTGTTGGTGCAGGAAACCACGTTTGCACTTGTATTAGTGTGGAAAAACCACTTTTTGCACTTGTGATAGTGTTGAAAAACCAGTTTTTGCACTTGTGTTGGTGCAGGATACCACTTTTGCACTTGTATTAGTGTGAAAAAACACTTTTTGCACTTGTGATAGTGTTGAAAAACTACTTTTCGCACTTGTGTTAGTGTTGAAAAACCACTTTTCGCACTTGTGTTGGTGCAGGAAACCACTTTTGTACTTGTATTAGTGTGGAAAAAACACTTTTTGCACTTGTGATAGTGTTGAAAAACCACTTTTCGCACTTGTGTTAGTGTTGAAAAACCACTTTTCGCACTTGTGTTGGTGCAGGAAACCACTTTTGCACTTGTATTAGTGTGGAAAATACACTTTTCGCACTTGTGTTAGTGTTGAAAAACCACTTTTCCGCACTTGTGTTAGTGTTGAAAACCACTTTTCGCACTTGTGTTGGTGCAGGAAACCACTTTTGCACTTGTATTAGTGTGGAAAAAACACTTTTTGCACTTGTGATGGCATTGAAAAACCACTTTTCGCACTTGTGTTAGTGTTGAAAAAACACTTTTCGCACTTGTGTTGGTGCAGGAAACCACTTTTGCACTTGTATTAGTGTGGAAAAAACCACTTTTCGCACTTGTGTTAGTGTTGAAAAACCACTTTTCGCACTTGTGTTAGTGTTGAAAAACCACTTTTCGCACTTGTGTTGGTGCAGGAAACCCACTTTTGCACTTGTATTAGTGTGGAAAATACACTTTTCGCACTTGAGTTAGTGTTGAAAAACCACTTTTCGCACTTGTGTTAGTGTTGAAAAACCACTTTTCGCACTTGTGTTAGTGCAGGAAACCACTTTTGCACTTGTATTAGTGTGGAAAAAACACTTTTTGCACTTGTGATAGTGTTGAAAAACCACTTTTCGCACTTGTGTTAGTGTTGAAAAACCACTTTTCGCACTTGTTTTGGTGCAGGAAACCACTTTTGCACTTGTATTCGTGTGGAAAACCACTTTTCGCACTTGTGTTATTGTTGAAAAACCACTTTTCGCACTTATGTTAGTGTTGAAAAACCACTTGTCGCACTTGTGTTGGTGCAGGAAACCACTTTTGCACTTGTATTAGTGTGGAAAAAACACTTTTTGCACTTGTGATAGCGTTGAAAAACCACTTTTCGCACTTGTGTTAGTGTTGAAAAACCACTTTTCGCACTTGTGTTGGTGCAGGAAACCACATTTGCACTTGTATTCGTGTGGAAAACCACTTTTCGCACTTGTTTTAGTGTTGAAAAACCACTTTTTGCACTTGTGTTAGTGTTCAAAAAACCACTTTTCGCACTTGTATTAGTGTGGAAAAACCACATTTCGCACTTGTGTTAGTTTGGAAAAACCACTTTTCGCACTTGTGTTAGTGTTGAAAAACCACTTTTCGCACTTGTGTTAGTGTTAAAAAAACACTTTTCGCACTTGTGTTAGTGTTGAAAAACCACTTTTCGCACTTGTGTTAGTGTTGAAAAAACACTTTTCGCACTTGTGTTGGTGCAGGAAACCACTTTTGCACTTGTATTAGTGTGGAAAAAACCACTTTTCGCACTTGTGTTAGTGTTGAAAAACCACTTTTCGCACTTGTGTTAGTGTTGAAAAACCACTTTTCGCACCTGTGTTGGTGCAGGAAACCACTTTTGCACTTGTATTAGTGTGGAAAATACACTTTTCGCACTTGTGTTAGTGTTGAAAAACCACTTTTCGCACTTGTGTTAGTGTTGAAAAACCACTTTTCGCACTTGTGTTGGTGCAGGAAACCACTTTTGCACTTGTATTAGTGTGGAAAAAACACTTTTTGCACTTGTGATAGTGTTGAAAAACCACTTTTCGCACTTGTGTTAGTGTTGAAAAACCACTTTTCGCACTTGTGTTGGTGCAGGAAACCACTTTTGCACTTGTATTCGTGTGGAAAACCACTTTTCGCACTTGTGTTATTGTTGAAAAACCACTTTTTGCACTTATGTTAGTGTTGAAAAACCACTTGTCGCACTTGTGTTGGTGCAGGAAACCACTTTTGCACTTGTATTAGTGTGGAAAAAACACTTTTTGCACTTGTGATAGCGTTGAAAAACCACTTTTCGCACTTGTGTTAGTGTTGAAAAACCACTTTTCGCACTTGTGTTGGTGCAGGAAACCACATTTGCACTTGTATTCGTGTGGAAAACCACTTTTCGCACTTGTTTTAGTGTTGAAAAACCACTTTTTGCACTTGTGTTAGTGTTCAAAAAACCACTTTTCGCACTTGTATTAGTGTGGAAAAACCACATTTCGCACTTGTGTTAGTTTGGAAAAACCACTTTTCGCACTTGTGTTAGTGTTGAAAAACCACTTTTCGCACTTGTGTTAGTGTTGAAAAAACACTTTTCGCACTTGTGTTAGTGTTGAAAAACCACTTTTCGCACTTGTGTTGGTGCAGGAAACCACTTTTGCACTTGTATTAGTGTGGAAAAACCACTTTTCGCACTTGTGTTAGTGTTGAAAAACCACTTTTCGCACTTGTGTTAGTGTTGAAAAACCACTTTTCGCACTTGTGTTAGTGTTGAAAAACCACTTTTCGCACTTGTGTTGGTGCAGGAAACCACTTTTGCACTTGTATTAGTGTGGAAAAACCACTTTTCGCACTTGTGTTAGTGTTGAAAAACCACTTTTCGCACTTGTGTTAGTGTTGAAAAACCACTTTTCGCACTTGTGTTAGTGTTGAAAACCCACTTTTCGCACTTGTGTTAGTGTTGAAAAACCACTTTTCGCACTTGTGTTGGTGCAGGAAACCACTTTTGCACTTGTATTAGTGTGGAAAAAACACTTTTCGCACTTGTGTTAGTGTTGAAAAACCACTTTTCGCACTTGTGTTAGTGTTGAAAAACCACTTTTCGCACTTGTGTTGGTGCAGGAAACCACTTTTGCACTTGTATTAGTGTGGAAAAAACCACTTTTCGCACTTGTGTTAGTGTTGAAAAACCACTTTTCGCACTTGTGTTAGTGTTGAAAAACCACTTTTCGCACTTGTGTTGGTGCAGGAAACCACTTTTGCACTTGTATTAGTGTGGAAAATACACTTTTCGCACTTGTGTTAGTGTTGAAAAACCACTTTTCGCACTTGTGTTTGTGTTGAAAAACCACTTTTCGCACTTGTGTTGGTGCAGGAAACCACGTTTGCACTTGTATTAGTGTGGAAAAACCACTTTTTGCACTTGTGATAGTGTTGAAAAACCACTTTTTGCACTTGTGTTGGTGCAGGATACCACTTTTGCACTTGTATTAGTGTGAAAAAACACTTTTTGCACTTGTGATAGTGTTGAAAAACCACTTTTCGCACTTGTGTTAGTGTTGAAAAACCACTTTTCGCACTTGTGTTGGTGCAGGAAACCACTTTTGTACTTGTATTAGTGTGGAAAAAACACTTTTTGCACTTGTGATAGTGTTGAAAAACCACTTTTCGCACTTGTGTTAGTGTTGAAAAACCACTTTTCGCACTTGTGTTAGTGTTGAAAAACCACTTTTCGCACTTGTGTTGGTGCAGGAAACCACTTTTGCACTTGTATTAGTGTGGAAAATACACTTTTCGCACTTGTGTTGGTGCAGGAAACCACTTTTGCACTTGTATTCGTGTGGAAAAACCACTTTTCGCACTTGTGATAGTGTTGAAAAACCACTTTTCGCACTTGTGTTAGTGTTGAAAAACCACTTTTCGCACTTGTGTTAGTGTTGAAAAACCACTTTTCGCACTTGTGTTAGTGTTGAAAAACCACTTTTCGCACTTGTGTTTGTGTTGAAAAACCACTTTTCGCACTTGTGTTGGTGCAGGAAACCACTTTTGCACTTGTATTCGTGTGGAAAAACCACTTTTCGCACTTGTGTTAGTGTTGAAAAACCACTTTTCGCACTTGTGTTAGTGTTGAAAAACCACTTTTCGCACTTGTGTTAGTGTTGAAAAACCACTTTTCGCACTTGTGTTAGTGTTAAAAAAACCATTTTTCGCACTTGTGTTGTTGCAGGAAACCACGTTTGCACTTGTATTAGTGTGGAAAAACCACTTTTTGCACTTGTGATAGTGTTGAAAAACCACTTTTTGCACTTGTGTTGGTGCAGGATACCACTTTTGCACTTGTATTAGTGTGAAAAAACACTTTTTGCACTTGTGATAGTGTTGAAAAACCACTTTTCGCACTTGTGTTAGTGTTGAAAAACCACTTTTCGCACTTGTGTTGGTGCAGGAAACCACTTTTGTACTTGTATTAGTGTGGAAAAAACACTTTTTGCACTTGTGATAGTGTTGAAAAACCACTTTTCGCACTTGTGTTAGTGTTGAAAAACCACTTTTCGCACTAGTGTTGGTGCAGGAAACCACTTTTGCACTTGTATTAGTGTGGAAAAACACTTTTTGCACTTGTGATAGTGTTGAAAAACCACTTTTCGCACTTGTGTTAGTGTTGAAAAACCACTTTTCGCACTTGTGTTGGTGCAGGAAACCACTTTTGCACTTGTATTAGTGTGGAAAAACCACTTTTCGCACTTGTGTTAGTGTTGAAAAACCACTTTTCGCACTTGTGTTAGTGTTGTAAAACCACTTTTCGCACTTGTGTTAGTGTGGAAAAACCACTTTTAGCACTTGTGTTGGTGTAGGAAACCACTTTTGCACTTGTATTAGTGTGGAAAAAACACTTTTCGCACTTGTGTTAGTGTTGAAAAACCACTTTTCGCACTTGTGTTAGTGTTGAAAAAACACTTTTCACACTTGTGTTGGTGCAGGAAACCACTTTTGCACTTGTATTAGTGTGGAAAAACACTTTTTGCACTTGTGATAGTGTTGAAAAACCACTTTACGCACTTGTGTTAGTGTTGAAAAACCACTTTTCACACTTGTGTTGGTGCAGGAAACCACTTTTGCACTTGTATTAGTGTGGAAAAACCACTTTTCACACTTGTGTTCGTGTTGAAAAACCACTTTTCGCACTTGTGTTAGTGTTGAAAAAACACTTTTCCCACTTGTGTTGGTGCAGGAAACCACTTTTGCACTTGTATTAGTGTGGAAAAAACACTTTTTGCACTTGTGATAGTGTTGAAAAACCACTTTTCGCACTTGTGTTAGTGTTGAAAAACCACTTTTCGCACTTGTGTTGGTGCAGGAAACCACTTTTGCACTTGTATTAGTGTGGAAAAACCACTTTTCGCACTTGTGTTAGTGTTGAAAAACCACTTTTCGCACTTGTGTTAGTGTTGTAAAACCACTTTTCGCACTTGTGTTAGTGTGGAAAAACCACTTTTCGCACTTGTGTTGGTGCAGGAAACCACTTTTGCACTTGTATTGGTGTGGAAAAAACACTTTTCGCACTTGTGTTAGTGTTGAAAAACCACTTTTCGCACTTGTGTTAGTGTTGAAAAACCACTTTTCACACTTGTGTTGGTGCAGGAAACCACTTTTGCACTTGTATTAGTGTGGAAAAACCACTTTTCGCACTTGTGTTAGTGTTGAAAAACCACTTTTCGCACTTGTGTTAGTGTTGAAAAACCACTTTTCGCACTTGTGTTAGTGTTGAAAAACCACTTTTCGCACTTGTGTTAGTGTTGAAAAACCACTTTTCGCACTTGTGTTAGTGTTGAAAAACCACTTTTCGCACTTGTGTTGGTGCAGGAAACCACTTTTGCACTTGTATTAGTGTGGAAAAACCACCTTTCGCACTTGTGTTAGTGTTGAAAAACCACTTTTCGCACTTGTGTTAGTGTTGAAAAACCACTTTTCGCACTTGTGTTAGTGTTGAAAACCCACTTTTCGCACTTGTGTTAGTGTTGAAAAACCACTTTTCGCACTTGTGTTGGTGCAGGAAACCACTTTTGCACTTGTATTAGTGTGGAAAAAACACTTTTCGCACTTGTGTTAGTGTTGAAAAACCACTTTTCGCACTTGTGTTAGTGTTGAAAAACCACTTTTCGCACTTGTGTTGGTGCAGGAAACCACTTTTGCACTTGTATTAGTGTGGAAAAAACCACTTTTCGCACTTGTGTTAGTGTTGAAAAACCACTTTTCGCACTTGTGTTAGTGTTGAAAAACCACTTTTCGCACTTGTGTTGGTGCAGGAAACCACTTTTGCACTTGTATTAGTGTGGAAAATACACTTTTCGCACTTGTGTTAGTGTTGAAAAACCACTTTTCGCACTTGTGTTTGTGTTGAAAAACCACTTTTCGCACTTGTGTTGGTGCAGGAAACCACTTTTGCACTTGTATTAGTGTTGAAAAAACACTTTTTGCACTTGTGATAGTGTTGAAAAACCACTTTTCGCACTTGTGTTTGTGTTGAAAAACCACTTTTCGCACTTGTGTTGGTGCAGGAAACCACTTTTGCACTTGTATTCGTGTGGAAAAACCACTTTTCGCACTTGTGTTAGTGTTGAAAAACCACTTTTCACACTTGTGTTAGTGTTGAAAAACCACTTTTCGCACTTGTGTTGGTGCAGGAAACCACTTTTGCACTTGTATTAGTGTGGAAAAACCACTTTTCGCACTTGTGTTAGTGTTGAAAAACCACTTTTCGCACTTGTGTTAGTGTTGAAAAACCACTTTTCGCACTTGTGTTAGTGTTGAAAAACCACTTTTCGCACTTGTGTTGGTGCAGGAAACCACTTTTGCACTTGTATTAGTGTGGAAAAACCTCTTTTCGCACTTGTGGTAGTGTTGAAAAACCACTTTTCGCACTTGTGTTAGTGTTGAAAAACCACTTTTCGCACATGTGTTAATGTTGAAAACCCACTTTTCGCACTTGTGTTAGTGTTGAAAAACCACTTTTCGCACTTGTGTTGGTGCAGGAAACCACTTTTGCACTTGTATTAGTGTGGAAAAAACACTTTTCGCACTTGTGTTAGTGTTGAAAAACCACTTTTCGCACTTGTGTTAGTGTTGAAAAACCACTTTTCGCACTTGTGTTGGTGCAGGAAACCACTTTTGCACTTGTATTAGTGTGGAAAAAACCACTTTTCGCACTTGTGTTAGTGTTGAAAAACCACTTTTCGCACTTGTGTTAGTGTTGAAAAACCACTTTTCGCACTTGTGTTGGTGCAGGAAACCACTTTTGCACTTGTATTAGTGTGGAAAATACACTTTTCGCACTTGTGTTAGTGTTGAAAAACCACTTTTTGCACTTGTGTTTGTGTTGAAAAACCACTTTTCGCACTTGTGTTGGTGCAGGAAACCACTTTTGCACTTGTATTAGTGTGGAAAAAACACTTTTTGCACTTGTGATAGTGTTGAAAAACCACTTTTCGCACTTGTGTTTGTGTTGAAAAACCACTTTTCGCAATTGTGTTGGTGCAGGAAACCACTTTTGCACTTGTATTCGTGTGGAAAAACCACTTTTCGCACTTGTGTTAGTGTTGAAAAACCACTTTTCGCACTTGTGTTAGTGTTGAAAAACCACTTTTCGCACTTGTGTTAGTGTTGAAAAACCACTTTTCGCACTTGTGTTAGTGTTAAAAAAAACCATTTTTCGCACTTGTGTTGGTGCAGGAAACCACGTTTGCACTTGTATTAGTGTGGAAAAACCACTTTTTGCACTTGTGATAGTGTTGAAAAACCAGTTTTTGCACTTGTGTTGGTGCAGGATACCACTTTTGCACTTGTATTAGTCTGAAAAAACACTTTTTGCACTTGTGATAGTGTTGAAAAACTACTTTTCGCACTTGTGTTAGAGTTGAAAAACCACTTTTCGCACTTGTGTTGGTGCAGGAAACCACTTTTGTACTTGTATTAGTGTGGAAAAAACACTTTTTGCACTTGTGATAGTGTTGAAAAACCACTTTTCGCACTTGTGTTAGTGTTGAAAAACCACTTTTCGCACTTGTGTTGGTGCAGGAAACCACTTTTGCACTTGTATTAGTGTGGAAAATACACTTTTCGCACTTGTGTTAGTGTTGAAAAACCACTTTTCGCACTTGTGTTAGTGTTGAAAACCACTTTTCGCACTTGTGTTGGTGCAGGAAACCACTTTTGCACTTGTATTAGTGTGGAAAAAACACTTTTTGCACTTGTGATGGCGTTGAAAAACCACTTTTCGCACTTGTGTTAGTGTTGAAAAAACACTTTTCGCACTTGTGTTGGTGCAGGAAACCACTTTTGCACTTGTATTAGTGTGGAAAAAACCACTTTTCGCACTTGTGTTAGTGTTGAAAAAACACTTTTCGCACTTGTGTTAGTGTTGAAAAACCACTTTTCGCACTTGTGTTGGTGCAGGAAACCACTTTTGCACTTGTATTAGTGTGGAAAAAACACTTTTTGCACTTGTGATAGTGTTGAAAAACCACTTTTCGCACTTGTGTTAGTGTTGAAAAACCACTTTTCGCACTTGTGTTGGTGCAGGAAACCACTTTTGCACTTGTATTCGTGTGGAAAACCACTTTTCGCACTTGTGTTATTGTTGAAAAACCACTTTTCGCACTTATGTTAGTGTTGAAAAACCACTTGTCGCACTTGTGTTGGTGCAGGAAACCACTTTTGCACTTGTATTAGTGTGGAAAAAACACTTTTTGCACTTGTGATAGCGTTGAAAAACCACTTTTCGCACTTGTGTTAGTGTTGAAAAACCACTTTTCGCACTTGTGTTGGTGCAGGAAACCACATTTGCACTTGTATTCGTGTGGAAAACCACTTTTCGCACTTGTTTTAGTGTTGAAAAACCACTTTTTGCACTTGTGTTAGTGTTCAAAAAACCACTTTTCGCACTTGTATTAGTGTGGAAAAACCACATTTCGCACTTGTGTTAGTTTGGAAAAACCACTTTTCGCACTTGAGTTAGTGTTGAAAAACCACTTTTCGCACTTGTGTTAGTGTTGAAAAAACACTTTTCGCACTTGTGTTAGTGTTGAAAAACCACTTTTCGCACTTGTGTTAGTGTTGAAAAAACACTTTTCGCACTTGTGTTGGTGCAGGAAACCACTTTTGCACTTGTATTAGTGTGGAAAAAACCACTTTTCGCACTTGTGTTAGTGTTGAAAAACCACTTTTCGCACTTGTGTTAGTGTTGAAAAACCACTTTTCGCACTTGTGTTGGTGCAGGAAACCACTTTTGCACTTGTATTAGTGTGGAAAATACACTTTTCGCACTTGTGTTAGTGTTGAAAAACCACTTTTCGCACTTGTGTTAGTGTTGAAAAACCACTTTTCGCACTTGTGTTGGTGCAGGAAACCACTTTTGCACTTGTATTAGTGTGGAAAAAACACTTTTTGCACTTGTGATAGTGTTGAAAAACCACTTTTCGCACTTGTGTTAGTGTTGAAAAACCACTTTTCGCACTTGTGTTGGTGCAGGAAACCACTTTTGCACTTGTATTCGTGTGGAAAACCACTTTTCGCACTTGTGTTATTGTTGAAAAACCACTTTTCGCACTTATGTTAGTGTTGAAAAACCACTTGTCGCACTTGTGTTGGTGCAGGAAACCACTTTTGCACTTGTATTAGTGTGGAAAAAACACTTTTTGCACTTGTGATAGCGTTGAAAAACCACTTTTCGCACTTGTGTTAGTGTTGAAAAACCACTTTTCGCACTTGTGTTGGTGCAGGAAACCACATTTGCACTTGTATTCGTGTGGAAAACCACTTTTCGCACTTGTTTTAGTGTTGAAAAACCACTTTTTGCACTTGTGTTAGTGTTCAAAAAACCACTTTTCGCACTTGTATTAGTGTGGAAAAACCACATTTCGCACTTGTGTTAGTTTGGAAAAACCACTTTTCGCACTTGTGTTAGTGTTGAAAAACCACTTTTCGCACTTGTGTTAGTGTTGAAAAAACACTTTTCGCACTTGTGTTAGTGTTGAAAAACCACTTTTCGCACTTGTGTTAGTGTTGAAAAAACACTTTTCGCACTTGTGTTGGTGCAGGAAACCACTTTTGCACTTGTATTAGTGTGGAAAAAACCACTTTTCGCACTTGTGTTAGTGTTGAAAAACCACTTTTCGCACTTGTGTTAGTGTTGAAAAACCACTTTTCGCACTTGTGTTGGTGCAGGAAACCACTTTTGCACTTGTATTAGTGTGGAAAATACACTTTTCGCACTTGTGTTAGTGTTGAAAAACCACTTTTCGCACTTGTGTTAGTGTTGAAAAACCACTTTTCGCACTTGTGTTGGTGCAGGAAACCACTTTTGCACTTGTATTAGTGTGGAAAAAACACTTTTTGCACTTGTGATAGTGTTGAAAAACCACTTTTCGCACTTGTGTTAGTGTTGAAAAACCACTTTTCGCACTTGTGTTGGTGCAGGAAACCACTTTTGCACTTGTATTCGTGTGGAAAACCACTTTTCGCACTTGTGTTATTGTTGAAAAACCACTTTTCGCACTTATGTTAGTGTTGAAAAACCACTTGTCGCACTTGTGTTGGTGCAGGAAACCACTTTTGCACTTGTATTAGTGTGGAAAAAACACTTTTTGCACTTGTGATAGCGTTGAAAAACCACTTTTCGCACTTGTGTTAGTGTTGAAAAACCACTTTTCGCACTTGTGTTGGTGCAGGAAACCACATTTGCACTTGTATTCGTGTGGAAAACCACTTTTCGCACTTGTTTTAGTGTTGAAAAACCACTTTTTGCACTTGTGTTAGTTTGGAAAAACCACTTTTCGCACTTGTGTTAGTGTTGAAAAACCACATTTCGCACTTGTGTTAGTTTGGAAAAACCACTTTTCGCACTTGTGTTAGTGTTGAAAAACCACTTTTCGCACTTGTGTTAGTGTTGAAAAAACACTTTTCGCACTTGTGTTAGTGTTGAAAAACCACTTTTCGCACTTGTGTTGGTGCAGGAAACCACTTTTGCACTTGTATTAGTGTGGAAAAACCACTTTTCGCACTTGTGTTAGTGTTGAAAAACCACTTTTCGCACTTGTGTTAGTGTTGAAAAACCACTTTTCGCACTTGTGTTGGTGCAGGAAACCACTTTTGCACTTGTATTAGTGTGGAAAAACCACTTTTTGCACTTGTGTTAGTGTTGAAAAACCACTTTTCGCACTTGTGTTAGTGTTGAAAAACCACTTTTCGCACTTGTGTTGGTGCAGGAAACCACTTTTGCACTTGTATTAGTGTGGAAAAAACACTTTTTGCACTTGTGATAGTGTTGAAAAACCACTTTTCGCACTTGTGTTTGTGTTGAAAAACCACTTTTCGCAATTGTGTTGGTGCAGGAAACCACTTTTGCACTTGTATTCGTGTGGAAAAACCACTTTTCGCACTTGTGTTAGTGTTGAAAAACCACTTTTCGCACTTGTGTTAGTGTTGAAAAACCACTTTTCGCACTTGTGTTAGTGTTGAAAAACCACTTTTCGCACTTGTGTTAGTGTTAAAAAAAAACCATTTTTCGCACTTGTGTTGGTGCAGGAAACCACGTTTGCACTTGTATTAGTGTGGAAAAACCACTTTTTGCACTTGTGATAGTGTTGAAAAACCAGTTTTTGCACTTGTGTTGGTGCAGGATACCACTTTTGCACTTGTATTAGTCTGAAAAAACACTTTTTGCACTTGTGATAGTGTTGAAAAACTACTTTTCGCACTTGTGTTAGAGTTGAAAAACCACTTTTCGCACTTGTGTTGGTGCAGGAAACCACTTTTGTACTTGTATTAGTGTGGAAAAAACACTTTTTGCACTTGTGATAGTGTTGAAAAACCACTTTTCGCACTTGTGTTAGTGTTGAAAAACCACTTTTCGCACTTGTGTTGGTGCAGGAAACCACTTTTGCACTTGTATTAGTGTGGAAAATACACTTTTCGCACTTGTGTTAGTGTTGAAAAACCACTTTTCGCACTTGTGTTAGTGTTGAAAACCACTTTTCGCACTTGTGTTGGTGCAGGAAACCACTTTTGCACTTGTATTAGTGTGGAAAAAACACTTTTTGCACTTGTGATGGCGTTGAAAAACCACTTTTCGCACTTGTGTTAGTGTTGAAAAAACACTTTTCGCACTTGTGTTGGTGCAGGAAACCACTTTTGCACTTGTATTAGTGTGGAAAAAACCACTTTTCGCACTTGTGTTAGTGTTGAAAAAACACTTTTCGCACTTGTGTTAGTGTTGAAAAACCACTTTTCGCACTTGTGTTGGTGCAGGAAACCACTTTTGCACTTGTATTAGTGTGGAAAAAACACTTTTTGCACTTGTGATAGTGTTGAAAAACCACTTTTCGCACTTGTGTTAGTGTTGAAAAACCACTTTTCGCACTTGTGTTGGTGCAGGAAACCACTTTTGCACTTGTATTCGTGTGGAAAACCACTTTTCGCACTTGTGTTATTGTTGAAAAACCACTTTTCGCACTTATGTTAGTGTTGAAAAACCACTTGTCGCACTTGTGTTGGTGCAGGAAACCACTTTTGCACTTGTATTAGTGTGGAAAAAACACTTTTTGCACTTGTGATAGCATTGAAAAACCACTTTTCGCACTTGTGTTAGTGTTGAAAAACCACTTTTCGCACTTGTGTTGGTGCAGGAAACCACATTTGCACTTGTATTAGTGTGGAAAACCACTTTTCGCACTTGTTTTAGTGTTGAAAAACCACTTTTTGCACTTGTGTTAGTGTTCAAAAAACCACTTTTCGCACTTGTATTAGTGTGGAAAAACCACATTTCGCACTTGTGTTAGTTTGGAAAAACCACTTTTCGCACTTGTGTTAGTGTTGAAAAACCACTTTTCGCACTTGTGTTAGTGTTGAAAAAACACTTTTCGCACTTGTGTTAGTGTTGAAAAACCACTTTTCGCACTTGTGTTAGTGTTGAAAAAACACTTTTCGCACTTGTGTTGGTGCAGGAAACCACTTTTGCACTTGTATTAGTGTGGAAAAAACCACTTTTCGCACTTGTGTTAGTGTTGAAAAACCACTTTTCACACTTGTGTTAGTGTTGAAAAACCACTTTTCGCACTTGTGTTGGTGCAGGAAACCACTTTTGCACTTGTATTAGTGTGGAAAATACACTTTTCGCACTTGTGTTAGTGTTGAAAAACCACTTTTCGCACTTGTGTTAGTGTTGAAAAACCACTTTTCGCACTTGTGTTGGTGCAGGAAACCACTTTTGCACTTGTATTAGTGTGGAAAAAACACTTTTTGCACTTGTGATAGTGTTGAAAAACCACTTTTCGCACTTGTGTTAGTGTTGAAAAACCACTTTTCGCACTTGTGTTGGTGCAGGAAACCACTTTTGCACTTGTATTCGTGTGGAAAACCACTTTTCGCACTTGTGTTATTGTTGAAAAACCACTTTTCGCACTTATGTTAGTGTTGAAAAACCACTTGTCGCACTTGTGTTGGTGCAGGAAACCACTTTTGCACTTGTATTAGTGTGGAAAAAACACTTTTTGCACTTGTGATAGCGTTGAAAAACCACTTTTCGCACTTGTGTTAGTGTTGAAAAACCACTTTTCGCACTTGTGTTGGTGCAGGAAACCACATTTGCACTTGTATTCGTGTGGAAAACCACTTTTCGCACTTGTTTTAGTGTTGAAAAACCACTTTTTGCACTTGTGTTAGTGTTCAAAAAACCACTTTTCGCACTTGTATTAGTGTGGAAAAACCACATTTCGCACTTGTGTTAGTTTGGAAAAACCACTTTTCGCACTTGTGTTAGTGTTGAAAAACCACTTTTCGCACTTGTGTTAGTGTTGAAAAAACACTTTTCGCACTTGTGTT
Organism: Myxine glutinosa; assembly: GCF_964187855.1. Classification (NCBI taxonomy): domain Eukaryota; kingdom Metazoa; phylum Chordata; class Myxini; order Myxiniformes; family Myxinidae; genus Myxine; species Myxine glutinosa. Next base: position 87,892 of record NW_027617340.1, read on the forward strand.
AGTGTTGAAAAACCACTTTTCGCACTTGTGTTAGTGTTGAAAAAACACTTTTCGCACTTGTGTTGGTGCAGGAAACCACTTTTGCACTTGTATTAGTGTGGAAAAAACCACTTTTCGCACTTGTGTTAGTGTTGAAAAACCACTTTTCGCACTTGTGTTAGTGTTGAAAAACCACTTTTCGCACTTGTGTTGGTGCAGGAAACCACTTTTGCACTTGTATTAGTGTGGAAAATACACTTTTCGCACTTGTGTTAGTGTTGAAAAACCACTTTTCGCACTTGTGTTAGTGTTGAAAAACCACTTTTCGCACTTGTGTTGGTGCAGGAAACCACTTTTGCACTTGTATTAGTGTGGAAAAAACACTTTTTGCACTTGTGATAGTGTTGAAAAACCACTTTTCGCACTTGTGTTAGTGTTGAAAAACCACTTTTCGCACTTGTGTTGGTGCAGGAAACCACTTTTGCACTTGTATTCGTGTGGAAAACCACTTTTCGCACTTGTGTTATTGTTGAAAAACCACTTTTCGCACTTATGTTAGTGTTGAAAAACCACTTGTCGCACTTGTGTTGGTGCAGGAAACCACTTTTGCACTTGTATTAGTGTGGAAAAAACACTTTTTGCACTTGTGATAGCGTTGAAAAACCACTTTTCGCACTTGTGTTAGTGTTGAAAAACCACTTTTCGCACTTGTGTTGGTGCAGGAAACCACATTTGCACTTGTATTCGTGTGGAAAACCACTTTTCGCACTTGTTTTAGTGTTGAAAAACCACTTTTTGCACTTGTGTTAGTTTGGAAAAACCACTTTTCGCACTTGTGTTAGTGTTGAAAAACCACATTTCGCACTTGTGTTAGTTTGGAAAAACCACTTTTCGCACTTGTGTTAGTGTTGAAAAACCACTTTTCGCACTTGTGTTAGTGTTGAAAAAACACTTTTCGCACTTGTGTTAGTGTTGAAAAACCACTTTTCGCACTTGTGTTGGTGCAGGAAACCACTTTTGCACTTGTATTAGTGTGGAAAAACCACTTTTCGCACTTGTGTTAGTGTTGAAAAACCACTTTTCGCACTTGTGTTAGTGTTGAAAAACCACTTTTCGCACTTGTGTTGGTGCAGGAAACCACTTTTGCACTTGTATTAGTGTGGAAAAACCACTTTTTGCACTTGTGTTAGTGTTGAAAAACCACTTTTCGCACTTGTGTTAGTGTTGAAAAACCACTTTTCGCACTTGTGTTGGTGCAGGAAACCACTTTTGCACTTGTATTAGTGTGGAAAAACCACTTTTCGCACTTGTGTTAGTGTTGAAAAACCACTTTTCGCACTTGTGTTAGTGTTGAAAAACCACTTTTCGCACTTGTGTTAGTGTTGAAAAACCACTTTTCGCACTTGTGTTAGTGTTAAAAAACCACTTTTCGCACTTGTGTTGGTGCAGGAAACCACGTTTGCACTTATATTAGTGTGGAAAAACCACTTTTTGCACTTGTGATAGTGTTGAAAAACCACTTTTTGCACTTGTGTTGGTGCAGGAAACCACTTTTGCACTTGTATTAGTGTGAAAAAACACTTTTTGCACTTGTGTTAGTGTTGAAAAACCACTTTTCGCACTTGTGTTAGTGTTGAAAAACCACTTTTCGCACTTGTGTTAGTGTTGAAAAACCACTTTTCGCACTTGTGTTGGTGCAGGAAACCACTTTTGCACTTGTATTAGTGTGGCAAAACCACTTTTCACACTTGTGTTCGTGTTGAAAAACCACTTTTCGCACTTGTGTTAGTGTTGAAAAAACACTTTTCGCACTTGTGTTGGTGCAGGAAACCACTTTTGCACTTGTATTAGTGTGGAAAAAACACTTTTTGCACTTGTGATAGTGTTGAAAAACCACTTTTCGCACTTGTGTTAGTGTTGAAAAACCACTTTTCGCACTTGTGTTAGTGATGAAAAAACACTTTTCGCACTGGTGTTGGTGCAGGAAACCACTTTTGCACTTGTATTAGTGTGGAAAAAACACTTTTTGCACTTGTGATAGTGTTGAAAAACCACTTTTCGCACTTGTGTTAGTGTTGAAAAACTACTTTTCGCACTTGTGTTGGTGCAGGAAACCACTTTTGCACTTGTATTAGTGTGGAAAAACCACTTTTCGCACTTGTGTTAGAGTTGAAAAACCACTTTTCGCACTTGTGTTAGTGTTGAAAAACCACTTTTCGCACTTGTGTTAGTGTTGAAAAACCACTTTTCGCACTTGTGTTGGTGCAGGAAACCACTTTTGCACTTGTATTAGTGTGGAAAAAACACTTTTCGCACTTGTGTTAGTGTTGAAAAACCACTTTTCGCACATGTGTTAGTGTTGAAAAACCACTTTTTGCACTTGTGTTGGTGCAGGAAACCACTTTTGCACTTGTATTAGTGTGGAAAAACCACTTTTCACACTTGTGTTCGTGTTGAAAAACCACTTTTCGCACTTGTGTTAGTGTTGAAAAAACACTTTTCGCACTTGTGTTGGTGCAGGAAACCACTTTTGTACTTGTATTAGTGTGGAAAAAACCACTTTTCGCACTTGTGTTAGTGTTGAAAAACCACTTTTCGCACTTGTGTTAGTGTTGAAAAACCACTTTTCGCACTTGTGTTGGTGCAGGAAACCACTTTTGCACTTGTATTAGTGTGGAAAATACACTTTTCGCACTTGTGTTAGTGTTGAAAAACCACTTTTCGCACTTGTGTTAGTGTTGAAAACCACTTTTCGCACTTGTGTTGGTGCAGGAAACCACTTTTGCACTTGTATTAGTGTGGAAAAAACACTTTGTGCACTTGTGATAGCGTTGAAAAACCACTTTTCGCACTTGTGTTAGTGTTGAAAAACCACTTTTCGCACTTGTGTTGGTGCAGGAAACCACATTTGCACTTGTATTCGTGTGGAAACCACTTTTCGCACTTGTTTTAGTGTTGAAAAACCACTTTTTGCACTTGTGTTAGTGTTCAAAAAACCACTTTTCGCACTTGTATTAGTGTGGAAAAACCACATTTCGCACTTGTGTTAGTTTGGAAAAACCACTTTTCGCACTTGTGTTAGTGTTGAAAAACCACTTTTCGCACTTGTGTTAGTGTTGAAAAAACACTTTTCGCACTTGTGTTAGTGTTGAAAAACCACTTTTCGCACTTGTGTTGGTGCAGGAAACCACTTTTGCACTTGTATTAGTGTGGCAAAACCACTTTTCGCACTTGTGTTAGTGTTGAAAAACCACTTTTCGCACTTGTGTTAGTGTTGAAAAACCACTTTTCGCACTTGTGTTGGTGCAGGAAACCACTTTTGCGCTTGTATTAGTGTGGAAAAACCACTTTTTGCACTTGTGTTAGTGTTGAAAAACCACTTTTCGCACTTGTGTTAGTGTTGAAAAACCACTTTTCGCACTTGTGTTGGTGCAGGAAACCACTTTTGCACTTGTATTAGTGTGGAAAAACCACTTTTCGCACTTGTGTTAGTGTTGAAAATCCACTTTTCGCACTTGTGTTAGTGTTGAAAAACCACTTTTCGCACTTGTGTTAGTGTTGAAAAACCACTTTTCGCACTTGTGTTAGTGTTAAAAAACCACTTTTCGCACTTGTGTTGGTGCAGGAAACCACGTTTGCACTTATATTAGTGTGGAAAAACCACTTTTTGCACTTGTGATAGTGTTGAAAAACCAATTTTGCACTTGTGTTGGTGCAGGAAACCACTTTTGCACTTGTATTAGTGTGAAAAAACACTTTTTGCACTTGTGTTAGTGTTGAAAAACCACTTTTCGCACTTGTGTTAGTGTTGAAAAACCACTTTTCGCACTGGTGTTGGTGCAGGAAACCACTTTTGCACTTGTATTAGTGTGGAAAAAACACTTTTTGCACTTGTGATAGTGTTGAAAAACCACTTTTCGCACTTGTGTTAGTGTTGAAAAACTACTTTTCGCACTTGTGTTGGTGCAGGAAACCACTTTTGCACTTGTATTAGTGTGGAAAAACCACTTTTCGCACTTGTGTTAGTGTTGAAAAACCACTTTTCGCACTTGTGTTAGTGTTGAAAAACCACTTTTCGCACTTGTGTTAGTGTTGAAAAACCACTTTTCGCACTTGTGTTGGTACAGGAAACCACTTTTGCACTTGTATTAGTGTGGAAAAAACACTTTTCGCACTTGTGTTAGTGTTGAAAAACCACTTTTCGCACATGTGTTAGTGTTGAAAAACCACTTTTCGCACTTGTGTTGGTGCAGGAAACCACTTTTGCACTTGTATTAGTGTGGAAAAACCACTTTTCACACTTGTGTTCGTGTTGAAAAACCACTTTTCGCACTTGTGTTAGTGTTGAAAAAACACTTTTCGCACTTGTGTTGGTGCAGGAAACCACTTTTGCACTTGTATTAGTGTGGAAAAAACCACTTTTCGCACTTGTGTTAGTGTTGAAAAACCACTTTTCGCACTTGTGTTAGTGTTGAAAAACCACTTTTCGCACTTGTGTTGGTGCAGGAAACCACTTTTGCACTTGTATTAGTGTGGAAAATACACTTTTCGCACTTGTGTTAGTGTTGAAAAACCACTTTTCGCACTTGTGTTAGTGTTGAAAACCACTTTTCGCACTTGTGTTGGTGCAGGAAACCACTTTTGCACTTGTATTAGTGTGGAAAAAAACACTTTTTGCACTTGTGATGGCGTTGAAAAACCACTTTTCGCACTTGTGTTAGTGTTGAAAAACCACTTTTCGCACTTGTGTTGGTGCAGGAAACCACTTTTGCACTTGTATTCGTGTGGAAAAACCACTTTTCGCACTTGTGTTAGTGTTCAAAAACCACTTTTCGCACTTGTGTTAGTGTTGAAAAACCACTTTTCGCACTTGTGTTAGTGTTGAAAAACCACTTTTCGCACTTGTGTTAGTGTTAAAAAAAACCATTTTTCGCACTTGTGTTGTTGCAGGAAACCACGTTTGCACTTGTATTAGTGTGGAAAAACCACTTTTTGCACTTGTGATAGTGTTGAAAAACCACTTTTTGCACTTGTGTTGGTGCAGGATACCACTTTTGCACTTGTATTAGTGTGAAAAAACACTTTTTGCACTTGTGATAGTGTTGAAAAACCACTTTTCGCACTTGTGTTAGTGTTGAAAAACCACTTTTCGCACTTGTGTTGGTGCAGGAAACCACTTTTGTACTTGTATTAGTGTGGAAAAAACACTTTTTGCACTTGTGATAGTGTTGAAAAACCACTTTTCGCACTTGTGTTAGTGTTGAAAAACCACTTTTCGCACTAGTGTTGGTGCAGGAAACCACTTTTCGCACTTGTGTTGAAAAACCACTTTTCGCACTTGTGTTGGTGTAGGAAACCACTTTTGCACTTGTATTAGTGTGGAAAAAACACTTTTTGCACTTGTGATAGTGTTGAAAAACCACTTTTCGCACTTGTGTTAGTGTTGAAAAACCACTTTTCGCACTTGTGTTGGTGCAGGAAACCACTTTTGCACTTGTATTAGTGTGGAAAAACCACTTTTCACACTTGTGTTCGTGTTGAAAAACCACTTTTCGCACTTGTGTTAGTGTTGAAAAAACACTTTTCGCACTTGTGTTGGTGCAGGAAACCACTTTTGCACTTGTATTAGTGTGGAAAAAACACTTTTTGCACTTGTGATAGTGTTGAAAAATCACTTTCTGCACTTGTGTTGGTGCAGGAAACCACTTTTGCACTTGTATTAGTGTGAAAAAACACTTTTTGCACTTGTGTTAGTGTTGAAAAACCACTTTTCGCACTTGTGTTAGTGTTGAAAAACCACTTTTCGCACTTGTGTTAGTGTTGAAAAACCACTTTTCGCACTTGTGTTGGTGCAGGAAACCACTTTTGCACTTGTATTAGTGTGGCAAAACCACTTTTCACACTTGTGTTCGTGTTGAAAAACCACTTTTCGCACTTGTGTTAGTGTTGAAAAAACACTTTTCGCACTTGTGTTGGTGCAGGAAACCACTTTTGCACTTGTATTAGTGTGGAAAAAACACTTTTTGCACTTGTGATAGTGTTGAAAAACCACTTTTCGCACTTGTGTTAGTGTTGAAAAACCACTTTTCGCACTTGTGTTAGTGATGAAAAAACACTTTTCGCACTGGTGTTGGTGCAGGAAACCACTTTTGCACTTGTATTAGTGTGGAAAAAACACTTTTTGCACTTGTGATAGTGTTGAAAAACCACTTTTCGCACTTGTGTTAGTGTTGAAAAACTACTTTTCGCACTTGTGTTGGTGCAGGAAACCACTTTTGCACTTGTATTAGTGTGGAAAAACCACTTTTCGCACTTGTGTTAGAGTTGAAAAACCACTTTTCGCACTTGTGTTAGTGTTGAAAAACCACTTTTCGCACTTGTGTTAGTGTTGAAAAACCACTTTTCGCACTTGTGTTGGTGCAGGAAACCACTTTTGCACTTGTATTAGTGTGGAAAAAACACTTTTCGCACTTGTGTTAGTGTTGAAAAACCACTTTTCGCACATGTGTTAGTGTAGAAAAACCACTTTTCGCACTTGTGTTGGTGCAGGAAACCACTTTTGCACTTGTATTAGTGTGGAAAAACCACTTTTCACACTTGTGTTCGTGTTGAAAAACCACTTTTCGCACTTGTGTTAGTGTTGAAAAAACACTTTTCGCACTTGTGTTGGTGCAGGAAACCACTTTTGCACTTGTATTAGTGTGGAAAAAACCACTTTTCGCACTTGTGTTAGTGTTGAAAAACCACTTTTCGCACTTGTGTTAGTGTTGAAAAACCACTTTTCGCACTTGTGTTGGTGCAGGAAACCACTTTTGCACTTGTATTAGTGTGGAAAATACACTTTTCGCACTTGTGTTAGTGTTGAAAAACCACTTTTCGCACTTGTGTTAGTGTTGAAAACCACTTTTCGCACTTGTGTTGGTGCAGGAAACCACTTTTGCACTTGTATTAGTGTGGAAAAAACACTTTTTGCACTTGTGATGGCATTGAAAAACCACTTTTCGCACTTGTGTTAGTGTTGAAAAACCACTTTTCGCACTTGTGTTGGTGCAGGAAACCACATTTGCACTTGTATTCGTGTGGAAACCACTTTTCGCACTTGTTTTAGTGTTGAAAAACCACTTTTTGCACTTGTGTTAGTGTTCAAAAAACCACTTTTCGCACTTGTATTAGTGTGGAAAAACCACATTTCGCACTTGTGTTAGTTTGGAAAAACCACTTTTCGCACTTGTGTTAGTGTTGAAAAACCACTTTTCGCACTTGTGTTAGTGTTGAAAAAACACTTTTCGCACTTGTGTTAGTGTTGAAAAACCACTTTTCGCACTTGTGTTGGTGCAGGAAACCACTTTTGCACTTGTATTAGTGTGGCAAAACCACTTTTCGCACTTGTGTTAGTGTTGAAAAACCACTTTTCGCCCTTGTGTTAGTGTTGAAAAACCACTTTTCGCACTTGTGTTAGTGTTGAAAAACCACTTTTCGCACTTGTGTTAGTGTTGAAAAACCACTTTTCGCACTTGTGTTGGTGCAGGAAACCACTTTTGCACTTGTATTAGTGTGGAAAAACCACTTTTTGCACTTGTGTTAGTGTTGAAAAACCACTTTTCGCACTTGTGTTAGTGTTGAAAAACCACTTTTCGCACTTGTGTTGGTGCAGGAAACCACTTTTGCACTTGTATTAGTGTGGAAAAACCACTTTTCGCACTTGTGTTAGTGTTGAAAAACCACTTTTCGCACTTGTGTTAGTGTTGAAAAACCACTTTTCGCACTTGTGTTAGTGTTGAAAAACCACTTTTCGCACTTGTGTTAGTGTTAAAATACCACTTTTCGCACTTGTGTTGGTGCAGGAAACCACGTTTGCACTTATATTAGTGTGGAAAAACCACTTTTTGCACTTGTGATAGTGTTGAAAAACCACTTTTTGCACTTGTGTTGGTGCAGGAAACCACTTTTGCACTTGTATTAGTGTGAAAAAACACTTTTTGCACTTGTGTTAGTGTTGAAAAACCACTTTTCGCACTTGTGTTAGTGTTGAAAAACCACTTTTCGCACTTGTGTTAGTGTTGAAAAACCACATTTCGCACTTGTGTTGGTGCAGGAAACCACTTTTGCACTTGTATTAGTGTGGAAAAACCACTTTTCACACTTGTGTTCGTGTTGAAAAACCACTTTTCGCACTTGTGTTAGTGTTGAAAAAACACTTTTCGCACTTGTGTTGGTGCAGGAAACCACTTTTGCACTTGTATTAGTGTGGAAAAAACACTTTTTGCACTTGTGATAGTGTTGAAAAACCACTTTTCGCACTTGTGTTAGTGTTGAAAAACCACTTTTCGCACTTGTGTTAGTGTTGAAAAAACACTTTTCGCACTGGTGTTGGTGCAGGAAACCACTTTTGCACTTGTATTAGTGTGGAAAAAACACTTTTTGCACTTGTGATAGTGTTGAAAAACCACTTTTCGCACTTGTGTTAGTGTTGAAAAACTACTTTTCGCACTTGTGTTGGTGCAGGAAACCACTTTTGCACTTGTATTAGTGTGGAAAAACCACTTTTCGCACTTGTGTTAGTGTTGAAAAACCACTTTTCGCACTTGTGTTAGTGTTGAAAAACCACTTTTCGCACTTGTGTTAGTGTTGAAAAACCACTTTTCGCACTTGTGTTGGTGCAGGAAACCACTTTTGCACTTGTATTAGTGTGGAAAAAACACTTTTCGCACTTGTGTTAGCGTTGAAAAACCACTTTTCGCACATGTGTTAGTGTTGAAAAACCACTTTTTGCACTTGTGTTGGTGCAGGAAACCACTTTTGCACTTGTATTAGTGTGGAAAAACCACTTTTCACACTTGTGTTCGTGTTGAAAAACCACTTTTCGCACTTGTGTTAGTGTTGAAAAAACACTTTTCGCACTTGTGTTGGTGCAGGAAACCACTTTTGCACTTGTATTAGTGTGGAAAAAACCACTTTTCGCACTTGTGTTAGTGTTGAAAAACCACTTTTCGCACTTGTGTTAGTGTTGAAAAACCACTTTTCGCACTTGTGTTGGTGCAGGAAACCACTTTTGCACTTGTATTAGTGTGGAAAATACACTTTTCGCACTTGTGTTAGTGTTGAAAAACCACTTTTCGCACTTGTGTTAGTGTTGAAAACCACTTTTCGCACTTGTGTTGGTGCAGGAAACCACATTTACACTTGTATTAGTGTGGAAAAAACACTTTTTGCACTTGTGATAGCGTTGAAAAACCACTTTTCGCACTTGTGTTAGTGTTGAAAAACCACTTTTCGCACTTGTGTTGGTGCAGGAAACCACATTTGCACTTGTATTCGTGTGGAAACCACTTTTCGCACTTGTTTTAGTGTTGAAAAACCACTTTTTGCACTTGTGTTAGTGTTCAAAAAACCACTTTTCGCACTTGTATTAGTGTGGAAAAACCACATTTCGCACTTGTGTTAGTTTGGAAAAACCACTTTTCGCACTTGTGTTAGTGTTGAAAAACCACTTTTCGCACTTGTGTTAGTGTTGAAAAAACACTTTTCGCACTTGTGTTAGTGTTGAAAAACCACTTTTCGCACTTGTGTTGGTGCAGGAAACCACTTTTGCACTTGTATTAGTGTGGCAAAACCACTTTTCGCACTTGTGTTAGTGTTGAAAAACCACTTTTCGCACTTGTGTTAGTGTTGAAAAACCACTTTTCGCACTTGTGTTGGTGCAGGAAACCACTTTTGCGCTTGTATTAGTGTGGAAAAACCACTTTTTGCACTTGTGTTAGTGTTGAAAAACCACTTTTCGCACTTGTGTTAGTGTTGAAAAACCACTTTTCGCACTTGTGTTGGTGCAGGAAACCACTTTTGCACTTGTATTAGTGTGGAAAAACCACTTTTCGCACTTGTGTTAGTGTTGAAAAACCACTTTTCGCACTTGTGTTAGTGTTGAAAAACCACTTTTCGCACTTGTGTTAGTGTTGAAAAACCACTTTTCGCACTTGTGTTAGTGTTAAAAAACCACTTTTCGCACTTGTGTTGGTGCAGGAAACCACGTTTGCACTTATATTAGTGTGGAAAAACCACTTTTTGCACTTGTGATAGTGTTGAAAAACCAATTTTGCACTTGTGTTGGTGCAGGAAACCACTTTTGCACTTGTATTAGTGTGAAAAAACACTTTTTGCACTTGTGTTAGTGTTGAAAAACCACTTTTCGCACTTGTGTTAGTGTTGAAAAACCACTTTTCGCACTTGTGTTAGTGTTGAAAAACCACTTTTCGCACTTGTGTTGGTGCAGGAAACCACTTTTGCACTTGTATTAGTGTGGAAAAACCACTTTTCACACTTGTGTTCGTGTTGAAAAACCACTTTTCGCACTTGTGTTAGTGTTGAAAAAACACTTTTCGCACTTGTGTTGGTGCAGGAAACCACTTTTGCACTTGTATTAGTGTGGAAAAAACACTTTTTGCACTTGTGATAGTGTTGAAAAATCACTTTTTGTACTTGTGTTGGTGCAGGAAACCACTTTTGCACTTGTATTAGTGTGAAAAAACACTTTTTGCACTTGTGTTAGTGTTGAAAAACCACTTTTCGCACTTGTGTTAGTGTTGAAAAACCACTTTTCGCACTTGTGTTAGTGTTGAAAAACCACTTTTCGCACTTGTGTTGGTGCAGGAAACCACTTTTGCACTTGTATTAGTGTGGAAAAACCACTTTTCACACTTGTGTTCGTGTTGAAAAACCACTTTTCGCACTTGTGTTAGTGTTGAAAAAACACTTTTCGCACTTGTGTTGGTGCAGGAAACCACTTTTGCACTTGTATTAGTGTGGAAAAAACACTTTTTGCACTTGTGATAGTGTTGAAAAACCACTTTTCGCACTTGTGTTAGTGTTGAAAAACCACTTTTCGCACTTGTGTTAGTGATGAAAAAACACTTTTCGCACTGGTGTTGGTGCAGGAAACCACTTTTGCACTTGTATTAGTGTGGAAAAAACACTTTTTGCACTTGTGATAGTGTTGAAAAACCACTTTTCGCACTTGTGTTAGTGTTGAAAAACTACTTTTCGCACTTGTGTTGGTGCAGGAAACCACTTTTGCACTTGTATTAGTGTGGAAAAACCACTTTTCGCACTTGTGTTAGTGTTGAAAAACCACTTTTCGCACTTGTGTTAGTGTTGAAAAACCACTTTTCGCACTTGTGTTAGTGTTGAAAAACCACTTTTCGCACTTGTGTTGGTGCAGGAAACCACTTTTGCACTTGTATTAGTGTGGAAAAAACACTTTTCGCACTTGTGTTAGTGTTGAAAAACCACTTTTCGCACATGTGTTAGTGTTGAAAAACCACTTTTCGCACTTGTGTTGGTGCAGGAAACCACTTTTGCACTTGTATTAGTGTGGAAAAACCACTTTTCACACTTGTGTTCGTGTTGAAAAACCACTTTTCGCACTTGTGTTAGTGTTGAAAAAACACTTTTCGCACTTGTGTTGGTGCAGGAAACCACTTTTGCACTTGTATTAGTGTGGAAAAAACCACTTTTCGCACTTGTGTTAGTGTTGAAAAACCACTTTTCGCACTTGTGTTAGTGTTGAAAAACCACTTTTCGCACTTGTGTTGGTGCAGGAAACCACTTTTGCACTTGTATTAGTGTGGAAAATACACTTTTCGCACTTGTGTTAGTGTTGAAAAACCACTTTTCGCACTTGTGTTAGTGTTGAAAACCACTTTTCGCACTTGTGTTGGTGCAGGAAACCACTTTTGCACTTGTATTAGTGTGGAAAAAACACTTTTTGCACTTGTGATGGCGTTGAAAAACCACTTTTCGCACTTGTGTTAGTGTTGAAAAACCACTTTTCGCACTTGTGTTGGTGCAGGAAACCACATTTGCACTTGTATTCGTGTGGAAACCACTTTTCGCACTTGTTTTAGTGTTGAAAAACCACTTTTTGCACTTGTGTTAGTGTTCAAAAAACCACTTTTCGCACTTGTATTAGTGTGGAAAACCACATTTCGCACTTGTGTTAGTTTGGAAAAACCACTTTTCGCACTTGTGTTAGTGTTGAAAAACCACTTTTCGCACTTGTGTTAGTGTTGAAAAAACACTTTTCGCACTTGTGTTAGTGTTGAAAAACCACTTTTCGCACTTGTGTTGGTGCAGGAAACCACTTTTGCACTTGTATTAGTGTGGCAAAACCACTTTTCGCACTTGTGTTAGTGTTGAAAAACCACTTTTCGCACTTGTGTTAGTGTTGAAAAACCACTTTTCGCACTTGTGTTGGTGCAGGAAACCACTTTTGCGCTTGTATTAGTGTGGAAAAACCACTTTTTGCACTTGTGTTAGTGTTGAAAAACCACTTTTCGCACTTGTGTTAGTGTTGAAAAACCACTTTTCGCACTTGTGTTGGTGCAGGAAACCACTTTTGCACTTGTATTAGTGTGGAAAAACCACTTTTCGCACTTGTGTTAGTGTTGAAAAACCACTTTTCGCACTTGTGTTAGTGTTGAAAAACCACTTTTCGCACTTGTGTTAGTGTTGAAAAACCACTTTTCGCACTTGTGTTAGTGTTAAAAAACCACTTTTCGCACTTGTGTTGGTGCAGGAAACCACATTTGCACTTATATTAGTGTGGAAAAACCACTTTTTGCACTTGTGATAGTGTTGAAAAACCACTTTTTGCACTTGTGTTGGTGCAGGAAACCACTTTTGCACTTGTATTAGTGTGAAAAAACACTTTTTGCACTTGTGTTAGTGTTGAAAAACCACTTTTCGCACTTGTGTTAGTGTTGAAAAACCACTTTTCGCACTTGTGTTAGTGTTGAAAAACCACTTTTCGCACTTGTGTTGGTGCAGGAAACCACTTTTGCACTTGTATTAGTGTGGAAAAACCACTTTTCACACTTGTGTTCGTGTTGAAAAACCACTTTTCGCACTTGTGTTAGTGTTGAAAAAACACTTTTCGCACTTGTGTTGGTGCAGGAAACCACTTTTGCACTAGTATTAGTGTGGAAAAAACACTTTTTGCACTTGTGATAGTGTTGAAAAAACACTTTTTGCACTTGTGATAGTGTTGAAAAACCACTTTTCGCACTTGTGTTAGTGTTGAAAAACTACTTTTCGCACTTGTGTTGGTGCAGGAAACCACTTTTGCACTTGTATTAGTGTGGAAAAACCACTTTTCGCACTTGTGTTAGTGTTGAAAAACCACTTTTCGCACTTGTGTTAGTGTTGAAAAACCACTTTTCGCACTTGTGTTAGTGTTGAAAAACCACTTTTCGCACTTGTGTTGGTGCAGGAAACCACTTTTGCACTTGTATTGGTGTGGAAAAAACACTTTTCGCACTTGTGTTAGTGTTGAAAAACCACTTTTCGCAATTGTGTTAGTGTTGAAAAACCACTTTTCGCACTTGTGTTGGTGCAGGAAACCACTTTTGCACTTGTATTAGTGTGGAAAAACCACTTTTCGCACTTGTGTTATTGTTGAAAAACCACTTTTCGCACTTGTGTTAGTGTTGAAAAACCACTTTTCGCACTTGTGTTGGTGCAGGAAAACACTTTTGCACTTGTATTAGTGTGGAAAAACCACTTTTCGCACTTGTGTTAGTGTTGAAAAACCACTTTTCGCACTTGTGTTAGTGTTGAAAAAACACTTTCCGCACTTGTATTGGTGCAGGAAACCACTTTTGCACTTCTATTAGTGTGGAAAAAACACTTTTTGCACTTGTGATAGTGTTGAAAAACCACTTTTCGCACATGTGTTAGTGTTGAAAAACCACTTTTCGCACTTGTGTTGGTGCAGGAAACCACTTTTGCACTTGTATTAGTGTGGAAAAACCACTTTTCGCACTTCTGTTATTGTTGAAAAACCACTTTTCGCACTTGTGTTAGTGTTGAAAAACCACTTTTCGCACTTGTGTTGGTGCAGGAAAACACTTTTGCACTTGTATTAGTGTGGAAAAACCACTTTTCGCACTTGTGTTATTGTTGAAAAACCACTTTTCGCACTTGTGTTAGTGTTGAAAAACCACTTTTCGCACTTGTGTTGGTGCAGGAAAACACTTTTGCACTTGTATTGGTGTGGAAAAACCACTTTTCGCACTTGTGTTAGTGTTGAAAAACCACTTTTCGCACTTGTGTTAGTGTTGAAAAAACACTTTCCGCACTTGTATTGGTGCAGGAAACCACTTTTGCACTTGTATTAGTGTGGAAAATACACTTTTCGCACTTGTGTTAGTGTTGAAAAACCACTTTTCGCACTTGTGTTAGTGTTGAAAAACCACTTTTCGCACTTGTGTTGGTGCAGGAAACCACTTTTGCACTTGTATTAGTGTGGAAAAAACACTTTTTGCACTTGTGATAGTGTTGAAAAACCACTTTTCGCACTTGTGTTAGTGTTGAAAAACCACTTTTCGCACTTGTGTTGGTGCAGGAAACCACTTTTGCACTTGTATTCGTGTGGAAAACCACTTTTCGCACTTGTGTTATTGTTGAAAAACCACTTTTCGCACTTATGTTAGTGTTGAAAAACCACTTGTCGCACTTGTGTTGGTGCAGGAAACCACTTTTGCACTTGTATTAGTGTGGAAAAAACACTTTTTGCACTTGTGATAGCGTTGAAAAACCACTTTTCGCACTTGTGTTAGTGTTGAAAAACCACTTTTCGCACTTGTGTTGGTGCAGGAAACCACATTTGCACTTGTATTCGTGTGGAAAACCACTTTTCGCACTTGTTTTAGTGTTGAAAAACCACTTTTTGCACTTGTGTTAGTGTTCAAAAAACCACTTTTCGCACTTGTATTAGTGTGGAAAAACCACATTTCGCACTTGTGTTAGTTTGGAAAAACCACTTTTCGCACTTGTGTTAGTGTTGAAAAACCACTTTTCGCACTTGTGTTAGTGTTGAAAAAACACTTTTCGCACTTGTGTTAGTGTTGAAAAACCACTTTTCGCACTTGTGTTGGTGCAGGAAACCACTTTTGCACTTGTATTAGTGTGGAAAAACCACTTTTCGCACTTGTGTTAGTGTTGAAAAACCACTTTTCGCACTTGTGTTAGTGTTGAAAAACCACTTTTCGCACTTGTGTTGGTGCAGGAAACCACTTTTGCACTTGTATTAGTGTGGAAAAACCACTTTTTGCACTTGTGTTAGTGTTGAAAAACCACTTTTCGCACTTGTGTTAGTGTTGAAAAACCACTTTTCGCACTTGTGTTGGTGCAGGAAACCACTTTTGCACTTGTATTAGGGGTGAAAAACCACTTTTCGCACTTGTGTTAGTGTTGAAAAAACACTTTTCGCACTTGTGTTAGTGTTGAAAAACCACTTTTCGCACTTGTGTTGGTGCAGGAAACCACTTTTGCACTTGTATTAGTGTGGAAAAACCACTTTTCGCACTTGTGTTAGTGTTGAAAAACCACTTTTCGCACTTGTGTTAGTGTTGAAAAACCACTTTTCGCACTTGTGTTGGTGCAGGAAACCACTTTTGCACTTGTATTAGTGTGGAAAAACCACTTTTTGCACTTGTGTTAGTGTTGAAAAACCACTTTTCGCACTTGTGTTAGTGTTGAAAAACCACTTTTCGCACTTGTGTTGGTGCAGGAAACCACTTTTGCACTTGTATTAGTGTGGAAAAACCACTTTTCGCACTTGTGTTAGTGTTGAAAAACCACTTTTCGCACTTGTGTTAGTGTTGAAAAACCACTTTTCGCACTTGTGTTAGTGTTGAAAAACCACTTTTCGCACTTGTGTTAGTGTTAAAAAACCACTTTTCGCACTTGTGTTGGTGCAGGAAACCACGTTTGCACTTATATTAGTGTGGAAAAACCACTTTTTGCACTTGTGATAGTGTTGAAAAACCACTTTTTGCACTTGTGTTGGTGCAGGAAACCACTTTTGCACTTGTATTAGTGTGAAAAAACACTTTTTGCACTTGTGTTAGTGTTGAAAAACCACTTTTCGCACTTTAGTCTAGTAGGAAGACTAGGTCCCCCTGCACCCCCCGGAGATATACTTCTAATCAGTGTTTCTAGATTGGAAAAAATGTGTAGAAAATGACTAGCTATGGCCCCAAGCTGAAAAAATGTCCCACATACCATTTTTATGCAAATTACTGCTGCAAATTTTATGCAAAATTATGCAAATTTTATGCAAATTTTTGATGAGGAGTAGAGTTGAGGGGTCTTTGAGGGCTTCATCGAGGTGCTCTCGGTTGCAAGACTGGGTCATTCTGAGAAGCACAGCAGGGTCAGAGATCATGATGTTCTCCTCCTCAGTGAATCTCTCCATCAACAGCCTCTCCATTGCCTCACACACTGTTTTGAGGCAAAAGAGGGACTTTGCGTAGGCCTTTCCACTGAGAACACCTTTGAGAGATCCACTTGTTACTAGTTGTGCCTCAAAGAGAATCTCTGCATATCCAGAACCACGCATCTTGTGTCCAGTGAGCATCCCGATGTAGTTCATGGATGTGTGGAAGGGTCCAATCGTTACTACATGACTAGCAAATTCATTTGGCCAGCGCCAGATGATGGGAAGGGCTTTCATGCAGACACCCAGATCAAATGTATTCAGGACCCATCTCTGACCCACCTCAGCAGTTGCTGCCTCGGAACGCTTCAGTAGCTCACGAACAACTGCGTTGTCTGTGATCGGTTGGTGGATAGGCGTGCAGTAGTCGACTGTTGATTTGCTGGGTGGGGGAGAACCAGTTGCAGAGGTGAAACCCCCTAGCCCAGGCACAGGCTGCAGGCCATTGCCATGCCATGCAGGCACCAGGCACAGACCGATCACAGACAACGCAGTTGTTCGTGAGCTACTGAAGCGTTCCGAGGCAGCAACTGCTGAGGTGGGTCAGAGATGGGTCCTGAATACATTTGATCTGGGTGTCTGCATGAAAGCCCTTCCCATCATCTGGCGCTGGCCAAATGAATTTGCTAGTCATGTAGTAACGATTGGACCCTTCCACACATCCATGAACTACATCGGGATGCTCACTGGACACAAGATGCGTGGTTCTGGATATGCAGAGATTCTCTTTGAGGCACAACTAGTAACAAGTGGATCTCTCAAAGGTGTTCTCAGTGGAAAGGCCTACGCAAAGTCCCTCTTTTGCCTCAAAACAGTGTGTGAGGCAATGGAGAGGCTGTTGATGGAGAGATTCACTGAGGAGGAGAACATCATGATCTCTGACCCTGCTGTGCTTCTCAGAATGACCCAGTCTTGCAACCGAGAGCACCTCGATGAAGCCCTCAAAGACCCCTCAACTCTACTCCTCATCAAAAATTTGCATAAAATTTGCATAATTTTGCATAAAATTTGCAGCAGTAATTTGCATAAAAATGGTATGTGGGACATTTTTACAGCTTGGGGCCATAGCTAGTCATTTTCTACACATTTTTTCCAATCTAGAAACACTGATTAGAAGTATATCTCCGGGGGGTGCAGGGGGACCTAGTCTTCCTACTAGACTACTTGTGTTAGTGTTGAAAAACCACTTTTCGCACTTGTGTTAGTGTTGAAAAACCACTTTTCGCACTTGTGTTGGTGCAGGAAACCACTTTTGCACTTGTATTAGTGTGGAAAAACCACTTTTCACATTTGTGTTCGTGTTGAAAAACCACTTTTCGCACTTGTGTTAGTGTTGAAAAAACACTTTTCGCACTTGTGTTGGTGCAGGAAACCACTTTTGCACTTGTATTAGTGTGGAAAAAACACTTTTTGCACTTGTGATAGTGTTGAAAAACCACTTTTCGCACTTGTGTTAGTGTTGAAAAACCACTTTTCGCACTTGTGTTAGTGTTGAAAAAACACTTTTCGCACTGGTGTTGGTGCAGGAAACCACTTTTGCACTTGTATTAGTGTGGAAAAAACACTTTTTGCACTTGTGATAGTGTTGAAAAACCACTTTTCGCACTTGTGTTAGTGTTGAAAAACTACTTTTCGCACTTGTGTTGGTGCAGGAAACCACTTTTGCACTTGTATTAGTGTGGAAAAACCACTTTTCGCACTTGTGTTAGTGTTGAAAAACCACTTTTCGCACTTGTGTTAGTGTTGAAAAACCACTTTTCGCACTTGTGTTAGTGTTGAAAAACCACTTTTCGCACTTGTGTTGGTGCAGGAAACCACTTTTGCACTTGTATTAGTGTGGAAAAAACACTTTTCGCACTTGTGTTAGTGTTGAAAAACCACTTTTCGCACATGTGTTAGTGTTGAAAAACCACTTTTCGCACTTGTGTTGGTGCAGGAAACCACTTTTGCACTTGTATTAGTGTGGAAAAACCACTTTTCACACTTGTGTTCGTGTTGAAAAACCACTTTTCGCACTTGTGTTAGTGTTGAAAAAACACTTTTCGCACTTGTGTTGGTGCAGGAAACCACTTTTGTACTTGTATTAGTGTGGAAAAAACCACTTTTCGCACTTGTGTTAGTGTTGAAAAACCACTTTTCGCACTTGTGTTAGTGTTGAAAAACCACTTTTCGCACTTGTGTTGGTGCAGGAAACCACTTTTGCACTTGTATTAGTGTGGAAAATACACTTTTCGCACTTGTGTTAGTGTTGAAAAACCACTTTTCGCACTTGTGTTAGTGTTGAAAACCACTTTTCGCACTTGTGTTGGTGCAGGAAACCACTTTTGCACTTGTATTAGTGTGGAAAAAACACTTTTTGCACTTGTGATAGCGTTGAAAAACCACTTTTCGCACTTGTGTTAGTGTTGAAAAACCACTTTTCGCACTTGTGTTGGTGCAGGAAACCACATTTGCACTTGTATTCGTGTGGAAACCACTTTTCGCACTTGTTTTAGTGTTGAAAAACCACTTTTTGCACTTGTGTTAGTGTTCAAAAAACCACTTTTCGCACTTGTATTAGTGTGGAAAAACCACATTTCGCACTTGTGTTAGTTTGGAAAAACCACTTTTCGCACTTGTGTTAGTGTTGAAAAACCACTTTTCGCACTTGTGTTAGTGTTGAAAAAACACTTTTCGCACTTGTGTTAGTGTTGAAAAACCACTTTTCGCACTTGTGTTGGTGCAGGAAACCACTTTTGCACTTGTATTAGTGTGGCAAAACCACTTTTCGCACTTGTGTTAGTATTGAAAAACCACTTTTCGCACTTGTGTTAGTGTTGAAAAACCACTTTTCGCACTTGTGTTGGTGCAGGAAACCACTTTTGCACTTGTATTAGTGTGGAAAAACCACTTTTCACACTTGTGTTCGTGTTGAAAAACCACTTTTCGCACTTGTGTTAGTGTTGAAAAAACACTTTTCGCACTTGTGTTGGTGCAGGAAACCACTTTTGCACTTGTATTAGTGTGGAAAAAACACTTTTTGCACTTGTGATAGTGTTGAAAAACCACTTTTCGCACTTGTGTTAGTGTTGAAAAACTACTTTTCGCACTTGTGTTGGTGCAGGAAACCACTTTTGCACTTGTATTAGTGTGGAAAAACCACTTTTCGCACTTGTGTTAGTGTTGAAAAACCACTTTTCGCACTTGTGTTAGTGTTGAAAAACCACTTTTCGCACTTGTGTTAGTGTTGAAAAACCACTTTTCGCACTTGTGTTGGTGCAGGAAACCACTTCTGCACTTGTATTGGTGTGGAAAAAACACTTTTCGCACTTGTGTTAGTGTTGAAAAACCACTTTTCGCAATTGTGTTAGTGTTGAAAAACCACTTTTCGCACTTGTGTTGGTGCAGGAAAACACTTTTGCACTTGTATTAGTGTGGAAAAACCACTTTTCGCACTTGTGTTATTGTTGAAAAACCACTTTTCGCACTTGTGTTAGTGTTGAAAAACCACTTTTCGCACTTGTGTTGGTGCAGGAAAACACTTTTGCACTTGTATTAGTGTGGAAAAACCACTTTTCGCACTTGTGTTAGTGTTGAAAAACCACTTTTCGCACTTGTGTTAGTGTTGAAAAAACACTTTCCGCACTTGTATTGGTGCAGGAAACCACTTTTGCACTTGTATTAGTGTGGAAAATACACTTTTCGCACTTGTGTTAGTGTTGAAAAACCACTTTTCGCACTTGTGTTAGTGTTGAAAAACCACTTTTCGCACTTGTGTTGGTGCAGGAAACCACTTTTGCACTTGTATTAGTGTGGAAAAAACACTTTTTGCACTTGTGATAGTGTTGAAAAACCACTTTTCGCACTTGTGTTAGTGTTGAAAAACCACTTTTCGCACTTGTGTTGGTGCAGGAAACCACTTTTGCACTTGTATTCGTGTGGAAAACCACTTTTCGCACTTGTGTTATTGTTGAAAAACCACTTTTCGCACTTATGTTAGTGTTGAAAAACCACTTGTCGCACTTGTGTTGGTGCAGGAAACCACTTTTGCACTTGTATTAGTGTGGAAAAAACACTTTTTGCACTTGTGATAGCGTTGAAAAACCACTTTTCGCACTTGTGTTAGTGTTGAAAAACCACTTTTCGCACTTGTGTTGGTGCAGGAAACCACATTTGCACTTGTATTCGTGTGGAAAACCACTTTTCGCACTTGTTTTAGTGTTGAAAAACCACTTTTTGCACTTGTGTTAGTGTTCAAAAAACCACTTTTCGCACTTGTATTAGTGTGGAAAAACCACATTTCGCACTTGTGTTAGTTTGGAAAAACCACTTTTCGCACTTGTGTTAGTGTTGAAAAACCACTTTTCGCACTTGTGTTAGTGTTGAAAAAACACTTTTCGCACTTGTGTTAGTGTTGAAAAACCACTTTTCGCACTTGTGTTGGTGCAGGAAACCACTTTTGCACTTGTATTAGTGTGGAAAAACCACTTTTCGCACTTGTGTTAGTGTTGAAAAACCACTTTTCGCACTTGTGTTAGTGTTGAAAAACCACTTTTCGCACTTGTGTTGGTGCAGGAAACCACTTTTGCACTTGTATTAGTGTGGAAAAACCACTTTTTGCACTTGTGTTAGTGTTGAAAAACCACTTTTCGCACTTGTGTTAGTGTTGAAAAACCACTTTTCGCACTTGTGTTAGTGTTGAAAAACCACTTTTCGCACTTGTGTTAGTGTTAAAAAACCACTTTTCGCACTTGTGTTGGTGCAGGAAACCACGTTTGCACTTATATTAGTGTGGAAAAACCACTTTTTGCACTTGTGATAGTGTTGAAAAACCACTTTTTGCACTTGTGTTGGTGCAGGAAACCACTTTTGCACTTGTATTAGTGTGAAAAAACACTTTTTGCACTTGTGTTAGTGTTGAAAAACCACTTTTCGCACTTGTGTTAGTGTTGAAAAACCACTTTTCGCACTTGTGTTAGTGTTGAAAAACCACTTTTCGCACTTGTGTTGGTGCAGGAAACCACTTTTGCACTTGTATTAGTGTGGAAAAACCACTTTTCACACTTGTGTTCGTGTTGAAAAACCACTTTTCGCACTTGTGTTAGTGTTGAAAAAACACTTTTCGCACTTGTGTTGGTGCAGGAAACCACTTTTGCACTTGTATTAGTGTGGAAAAAACACTTTTTGCACTTGTGATAGTGTTGAAAAACCACTTTTCGCACTTGTGTTAGTGTTGAAAAACCACTTTTCGCACTTGTGTTAGTGTTGAAAAAACACTTTTCGCACTGGTGTTGGTGCAGGAAACCACTTTTGCACTTGTATTAGTGTGGAAAAAACACTTTTTGCACTTGTGATAGTGTTGAAAAACCACTTTTCGCACTTGTGTTAGTGTTGAAAAACTACTTTTCGCACTTGTGTTGGTGCAGGAAACCACTTTTGCACTTGTATTAGTGTGGAAAACCACTTTTCGCACTTGTGTTAGTGTTGAAAAACCACTTTTCGCACTTGTGTTAGTGTTGAAAAACCACTTTTCGCACTTGTGTTAGTGTTGAAAAACCACTTTTCGCACTTGTGTTGGTGCAGGAAACCACTTTTGCACTTGTATTAGTGTGGAAAAAACACTTTTCGCACTTGTGTTAGTGTTGAAAAACCACTTTTCGCACATGTGTTAGTGTTGAAAAACCACTTTTCGCACTTGTGTTGGTGCAGGAAACCACTTTTGCACTTGTATTAGTGTGGAAAAACCACTTTTCACACTTGTGTTCGTGTTGAAAAACCACTTTTCGCACTTGTGTTAGTGTTGAAAAAACACTTTTCGCACTTGTGTTGGTGCAGGAAACCACTTTTGCACTTGTATTAGTGTGGAAAAAACACTTTTTGCACTTGTGATAGTGTTGAAAAACCACTTTTCGCACTTGTGTTAGTGTTGAAAAACTACTTTTCGCACTTGTGTTGGTGCAGGAAACCACTTTTGCACTTGTATTAGTGTGGAAAAACCACTTTTCGCACTTGTGTTAGTGTTGAAAAACCACTTTTCGCACTTGTGTTAGTGTTGAAAAACCACTTTTCGCACTTGTGTTAGTGTTGAAAAACCACTTTTCGCACTTGTGTTGGTGCAGGAAACCACTTTTGCACTTGTATTGGTGTGGAAAAAACACTTTTCGCACTTGTGTTAGTGTTGAAAAACCACTTTTCGCAATTGTGTTAGTGTTGAAAAACCACTTTTCGCACTTGTGTTGGTGCAGGAAAACACTTTTGCACTTGTATTAGTGTGGAAAAACCACTTTTCGCACTTGTGTTATTGTTGAAAAACCACTTTTCGCACTTGTGTTAGTGTTGAAAAACCACTTTTCGCACTTGTGTTGGTGCAGGAAAACACTTTTGCACTTGTATTAGTGTGGAAAAACCACTTTTCGCACTTGTGTTAGTGTTGAAAAACCACTTTTCGCACTTGTGTTAGTGTTGAAAAAACACTTTCCGCACTTGTATTGGTGCAGGAAACCACTTTTGCACTTGTATTAGTGTGGAAAATACACTTTTCGCACTTGTGTTAGTGTTGAAAAACCACTTTTCGCACTTGTGTTAGTGTTGAAAAACCACTTTTCGCACTTGTGTTGGTGCAGGAAACCACTTTTGCACTTGTATTAGTGTGGAAAAAACACTTTTTGCACTTGTGATAGTGTTGAAAAACCACTTTTCGCACTTGTGTTAGTGTTGAAAAACCACTTTTCGCACTTGTGTTGGTGCAGGAAACCACTTTTGCACTTGTATTCGTGTGGAAAACCACTTTTCGCACTTGTGTTATTGTTGAAAAACCACTTTTCGCACTTATGTTAGTGTTGAAAAACCACTTGTCGCACTTGTGTTGGTGCAGGAAACCACTTTTGCACTTGTATTAGTGTGGAAAAAACACTTTTTGCACTTGTGATAGTGTTGAAAAACCACTTTTCGCACTTGTGTTAGTGTTGAAAAACCACTTTTCGCACTTGTGTTGGTGCAGGAAACCACATTTGCACTTGTATTCGTGTGGAAAACCACTTTTCGCACTTGTTTTAGTGTTGAAAAACCACTTTTTGCACTTGTGTTAGTGTTCAAAAAACCACTTTTCGCACTTGTATTAGTGTGGAAAAACCACATTTCGCACTTGTGTTAGTTTGGAAAAACCACTTTTCGCACTTGTGTTAGTGTTGAAAAACCACTTTTCGCACTTGTGTTAGTGTTGAAAAAACACTTTTCGCACTTGTGTTAGTGTTGAAAAACCACTTTTCGCACTTGTGTTGGTGCAGGAAACCACTTTTGCACTTGTATTAGTGTGGAAAAACCACTTTTCGCACTTGTGTTAGTGTTGAAAAACCACTTTTCGCACTTGTGTTAGTGTTGAAAAACCACTTTTCGCACTTGTGTTGGTGCAGGAAACCACTTTTGCACTTGTATTAGTGTGGAAAAACCACTTTTTGCACTTGTGTTAGTGTTGAAAAACCACTTTTCGCACTTGTGTTAGTGTTGAAAAACCACTTTTCGCACTTGTGTTGGTGCAGGAAACCACTTTTGCACTTGTATTAGTGTGGAAAAACCACTTTTCGCACTTGTGTTAGTGTTGAAAAACCACTTTTCGCACTTGTGTTAGTGTTGAAAAACCACTTTTCGCACTTGTGTTAGTGTTGAAAAACCACTTTTCGCACTTGTGTTTGTGTTAAAAAACCACTTTTCGCACTTGTGTTGGTGCAGGAAACCACGTTTGCACTTATATTAGTGTGGAAAAACCACTTTTTGCACTTGTGATAGTGTTGAAAAACCACTTTTTGCACTTGTGTTGGTGCAGGAAACCACTTTTGCACTTGTATTAGTGTGAAAAAACACTTTTTGCACTTGTGTTAGTGTTGAAAAACCACTTTTCGCACTTGTGTTAGTGTTGAAAAACCACTTTTCGCACTTGTGTTAGTGTTGAAAAACCACTTTTCGCACTTGTGTTGGTGCAGGAAACCACTTTTGCACTTGTATTAGTGTGGAAAAACCACTTTTCACACTTGTGTTCGTGTTGAAAAACCACTTTTCGCACTTGTGTTAGTGTTGAAAAAACACTTTTCGCACTTGTGTTGGTGCAGGAAACCACTTTTGCACTTGTATTAGTGTGGAAAAAACACTTTTTGCACTTGTGATAGTGTTGAAAAACCACTTTTCGCACTTGTGTTAGTGTTGAAAAACCACTTTTCGCACTTGTGTTAGTGTTGAAAAAACACTTTTCGCACTGGTGTTGGTGCAGGAAACCACTTTTGCACTTGTATTAGTGTGGAAAAAACACTTTTTGCACTTGTGATAGTGTTGAAAAACCACTTTTCGCACTTGTGTTAGTGTTGAAAAACTACTTTTCGCACTTGTGTTGGTGCAGGAAACCACTTTTGCACTTGTATTAGTGTGGAAAACCACTTTTCGCACTTGTGTTAGTGTTGAAAAACCACTTTTCGCACTTGTGTTAGTGTTGAAAAACCACTTTTCGCACTTGTGTTAGTGTTGAAAAACCACTTTTCGCACTTGTGTTGGTGCAGGAAACCACTTTTGCACTTGTATTAGTGTGGAAAAAACACTTTTCGCACTTGTGTTAGTGTTGAAAAACCACTTTTCGCACATGTGTTAGTGTTGAAAAACCACTTTTCGCACTTGTGTTGGTGCAGGAAACCACTTTTGCACTTGTATTAGTGTGGAAAAACCACTTTTCACACTTGTGTTCGTGTTGAAAAACCACTTTTCGCACTTGTGTTAGTGTTGAAAAAACACTTTTCGCACTTGTGTTGGTGCAGGAAACCACTTTTGCACTTGTATTAGTGTGGAAAAAACCACTTTTCGCACTTGTGTTAGTGTTGAAAAACCACTTTTCGCACTTGTGTTTGTGTTGAAAAACCACTTTTCGCACTTGTGTTGGTGCAGGAAACCACTTTTGCACTTGTATTAGTGTGGAAAATACACTTTTCGCACTTGTGTTAGTGTTGAAAAACCACTTTTCGCACTTGTGTTAGTGTTGAAAACCACTTTTCGCACTTGTGTTGGTGCAGGAAACCACTTTTGCACTTGTATTAGTGTGGAAAAAACACTTTTTGCACTTGTGATAGCGTTGAAAAACCACTTTTCGCACTTGTGTTAGTGTTGAAAAACCACTTTTCGCACTTGTGTTGGTGCAGGAAACCACATTTGCACTTGCATTCGTGTGGAAACCACTTTTCGCACTTGTTTTAGTGTTGAAAAACCACTTTTTGCACTTGTGTTAGTGTTCAAAAAACCACTTTTCGCACTTGTATTAGTGTGGAAAAACCACATTTCGCACTTGTGTTAGTTTGGAAAAACCACTTTTCGCACTTGTGTTAGTGTTGAAAAACCACTTTTCGCACTTGTGTTAGTGTTGAAAAAACACTTTTCGCACTTGTGTTAGTGTTGAAAAACCACTTTTCGCACTTGTGTTGGTGCAGGAAACCACTTTTGCACTTGTATTAGTGTGGCAAAACCACTTTTCGCACTTGTGTTAGTGTTGAAAAACCACTTTTCGCACTTGTGTTAGTGTTGAAAAACCACTTTTCGCACTTGTGTTGGTGCAGGAAACCACTTTTGCACTTGTATTAGTGTGGAAAAACCACTTTTTGCACTTGTGTTAGTGTTGAAAAACCACTTTTCGCACTTGTGTTAGTGTTGAAAAACCACTTTTCGCACTTGTGTTGGTACAGGAAACCACTTTTGCACTTGTATTAGTGTGGAAAAACCACTTTTCGCACTTGTGTTAGTGTTGAAAAACCACTTTTCGCACTTGTGTTGGTGCAGGAAACCACTTTTGCACTTGTATTAGTGTGGAAAAACCACTTTTCGCACTTGTGTTATTGTTGAAAAACCACTTTTCGCACTTGTGTTAGTGTTGAAAAACCACTTTTCGCACTTGTGTTGGTGCAGGAAAACACTTTTGCACTTGTATTAGTGTGGAAAAACCACTTTTCGCACTTGTGTTAGTGTTGAAAAACCACTTTTCGCACTTGTGTTAGTGTTGAAAAAACACTTTCCGCACTTGTATTGGTGCAGGAAACCACTTTTGCACTTCTATTAGTGTGGAAAAAACACTTTTTGCACTTGTGATAGTGTTGAAAAACCACTTTTCGCACATGTGTTAGTGTTGAAAAACCACTTTTCGCACTTGTGTTGGTGCAGGAAACCACTTTTGCACTTGTATTAGTGTGGAAAAACCACTTTTCGCACTTGTGTTATTGTTGAAAAACCACTTTTCGCACTTGTGTTAATGTTGAAAAACCACTTTTCGCACTTGTGTTGGTGCAGGAAAACACTTTTGCACTTGTATTAGTGTGGAAAAACCACTTTTCGCACTTGTGTTATTGTTGAAAAACCACTTTTCGCACTTGTGTTAGTGTTGAAAAACCACTTTTCGCACTTGTGTTGGTGCAGGAAAACACTTTTGCACTTGTATTAGTGTGGAAAAACCACTTTTCGCACTTGTGTTAGTGTTGAAAAACCACTTTTCGCACTTGTGTTAGTGTTGAAAAAACACTTTCCGCACTTGTATTGGTGCAGGAAACCACTTTTGCACTTGAATTAGTGTGGAAAATACACTTTTCGCACTTGTGTTAGTGTTGAAAAACCACTTTTCGCACTTGTGTTAGTGTTGAAAAACCACTTTTCGCACTTGTGTTGGTGCAGGAAACCACTTTTGCACTTGTATTAGTGTGGAAAAAACACTTTTTGCACTTGTGATAGTGTTGAAAAACCACTTTTCGCACTTGTGTTAGTGTTGAAAAACCACTTTTCGCACTTGTGTTGGTGCAGGAAACCACTTTTGCACTTGTATTCGTGTGGAAAACCACTTTTCGCACTTGTGTTATTGTTGAAAAACCACTTTTCGCACTTATGTTAGTGTTGAAAAACCACTTGTCGCACTTGTGTTGGTGCAGGAAACCACTTTTGCACTTGTATTAGTGTGGAAAAAACACTTTTTGCACTTGTGATAGCGTTGAAAAACCACTTTTCGCACTTGTGTTAGTGTTGAAAAACCACTTTTCGCACTTGTGTTGGTGCAGGAAACCACATTTGCACTTGTATTCGTGTGGAAAACCACTTTTCGCACTTGTTTTAGTGTTGAAAAACCACTTTTTGCACTTGTGTTAGTGTTCAAAAAACCACTTTTCGCACTTGTATTAGTGTGGAAAAACCACATTTCGCACTTGTGTTAGTTTGGAAAAACCACTTTTCGCACTTGTGTTAGTGTTGAAAAACCACTTTTCGCACTTGTGTTAGTGTTGAAAAAACACTTTTCGCACTTGTGTTAGTGTTGAAAAACCACTTTTCGCACTTGTGTTGGTGCAGGAAACCACTTTTGCACTTGTATTAGTGTGGAAAAACCACTTTTCGCACTTGTGTTAGTGTTGAAAAACCACTTTTCGCACTTGTGTTAGTGTTGAAAAACCACTTTTCGCACTTGTGTTGGTGCAGGAAACCACTTTTGCACTTGTATTAGTGTGGAAAAACCACTTTTTGCACTTGTGTTAGTGTTGAAAAACCACTTTTCGCACTTGTGTTAGTGTTGAAAAACCACTTTTCGCACTTGTGTTGGTGCAGGAAACCACTTTTGCACTTGTATTAGTGTGGAAAACCACTTTTCGCACTTGTGTTAGTGTTGAAAAACCACTTTTCGCACTTGTGTTAGTGTTGAAAAACCACTTTTCGCACTTGTGTTAGTGTTGAAAAACCACTTTTCGCACTTGTGTTAGTGTTAAAAAACCACTTTTCGCACTTGTGTTGGTGCAGGAAACCACGTTTGCACTTATATTAGTGTGGAAAAACCACTTTTTGCACTTGTGATAGTGTTGAAAAACCACTTTTTGCACTTGTGTTGGTGCAGGAAACCACTTTTGCACTTGTATTAGTGTGAAAAAACACTTTTTGCACTTGTGTTAGTGTTGAAAAACCACTTTTCGCACTTGTGTTAGTGTTGAAAAACCACTTTTCGCACTTGTGTTAGTGTTGAAAAACCACTTTTCGCACTTGTGTTGGTGCAGGAAACCACTTTTGCACTTGTATTAGTGTGGAAAAACCACTTTTCACACTTGTGTTCGTGTTGAAAAACCACTTTTCGCACTTGTGTTAGTGTTGAAAAAACACTTTTCGCACTTGTGTTGGTGCAGGAAACCACTTTTGCACTTGTATTAGTGTGGAAAAACCACTTTTCGCACTTGTGTTATTGTTGAAAAACCACTTTTCGCACTTGTGTTAGTGTTGAAAAACCACTTTTCGCACTTGTGTTGGTGCAGGAAAACACTTTTGCACTTGTATTAGTGTGGAAAAACCACTTTTCGCACTTGTGTTAGTGTTGAAAAACCACTTTTCGCACTTGTGTTAGTGTTGAAAAAACACTTTCCGCACTTGTATTGGTGCAGGAAACCACTTTTGCACTTCTATTAGTGTGGAAAAAACACTTTTTGCACTTGTGATAGTGTTGAAAAACCACTTTTCGCACATGTGTTAGTGTTGAAAAACCACTTTTCGCACTTGTGTTGGTGCAGGAAACCACTTTTGCACTTGTATTAGTGTGGAAAAACCACTTTTCGCACTTGTGTTATTGTTGAAAAACCACTTTTCGCACTTGTGTTAGTGTTGAAAAACCACTTTTCGCACTTGTGTTGGTGCAGGAAAACACTTTTGCACTTGTATTAGTGTGGAAAAACCACTTTTCGCACTTGTGTTATTGTTGAAAAACCACTTTTCGCACTTGTGTTAGTGTTGAAAAACCACTTTTCGCACTTGTGTTGGTGCAGGAAAACACTTTTGCACTTGTATTAGTGTGGAAAAACCACTTTTCGCACTTGTGTTAATGTTGAAAAACCACTTTTCGCACTTGTGTTAGTGTTGAAAAAACACTTTCCGCACTTGTATTGGTGCAGGAAACCACTTTTGCACTTGTATTAGTGTGGAAAATACACTTTTCACACTTGTGTTAGTGTTGAAAAACCACTTTTCGCACTTGTGTTAGTGTTGAAAAACCACTTTTCGTACTTGTGTTGGTGCAGGAAACCACTTTTGCACTTGTATTAGTGTGGAAAAAACACTTTTTGCACTTGTGATAGTGTTGAAAAACCACTTTTCGCACTTGTGTTAGTGTTGAAAAACCACTTTTCGCACTTGTGTTGGTGCAGGAAACCACTTTTGCACTTGTATTCGTGTGGAAAACCACTTTTCGCACTTGTGTTATTGTTGAAAAACCACTTTTCGCACTTATGTTAGTGTTGAAAAACCACTTGTCGCACTTGTGTTGGTGCAGGAAACCACTTTTGCACTTGTATTAGTGTGGAAAAAACACTTTTTGCACTTGTGATAGCGTTGAAAAACCACTTTTCGCACTTGTGTTAGTGTTGAAAAACCACTTTTCGCACTTGTGTTGGTGCAGGAAACCACATTTGCACTTGTATTCGTGTGGAAAACCACTTTTCGCACTTGTTTTAGTGTTGAAAAACCACTTTTTGCACTGCACTTGTGTTAGTGTTCAAAAAACCACTTTTCGCACTTGTATTAGTGTGGAAAAACCACATTTCGCACTTGTGTTAGTTTGGAAAAACCACTTTTCGCACTTGTGTTAGTGTTGAAAAACCACTTTTCGCACTTGTGTTAGTGTTGAAAAAACACTTTTCGCACTTGTGTTAGTGTTGAAAAACCACTTTTCGCACTTGTGTTGGTGCAGGAAACCACTTTTGCACTTGTATTAGTGTGGAAAAACCACTTTTCGCACTTGTGTTAGTGTTGAAAAACCACTTTTCGCACTTGTGTTAGTGTTGAAAAACCACTTTTCGCACTTGTGTTGGTGCAGGAAACCACTTTTGCACTTGTATTAGTGTGGAAAAACCACTTTTTGCACTTGTGTTAGTGTTGAAAAACCACTTTTCGCACTTGTGTTAGTGATGAAAAACCACTTTTCGCACTTGTGTTGGTGCAGGAAACCACTTTTGCACTTGTATTAGTGTGGAAAAACCATTTTCGCACTTGTGTTAGTGTTGAAAAACCACTTTTCGCACTTGTGTTAGTGTTGAAAAACCACTTTTCGCACTTGTGTTAGTGTTGAAAAACCACTTTTCGCACTTGTGTTAGTGTTAAAAAACCACTTTTCGCACTTGTGTTGGTGCAGGAAACCACGTTTGCACTTATATTAGTGTGGAAAAACCACTTTTTGCACTTGTGATAGTGTTGAAAAACCACTTTTTGCACTTGTGTTGGTGCAGGAAACCACTTTTGCACTTGTATTAGTGTGAAAAAACACTTTTTGCACTTGTGTTAGTGTTGAAAAACCACTTTTCGCACTTGTGTTAGTGTTGAAAAACCACTTTTTGCACTTGTGTTAGTGTTGAAAAACCACTTTTCGCACTTGTGTTGGTGCAGGAAACCACTTTTGCACTTGTATTAGTGTGGAAAAACCACTTTTCACACTTGTGTTCGTGTTGAAAAACCACTTTTCGCACTTGTGTTAGTGTTGAAAAAACACTTTTCGCACTTGTGTTGGTGCAGGAAACCACTTTTGCACTTGTATTAGTGTGGAAAAAACACTTTTTGCACTTGTGATAGTTTGAAAAACCACTTTTCGCACTTGTGTTAGTGTTGAAAAACCACTTTTCGCACTTGTGTTAGTGTTGAAAAAACACTTTTCGCACTGGTGTTGGTGCAGGAAACCACTTTTGCACTTGTATTAGTGTGGAAAAAACACTTTTTGCACTTGTGATAGTGTTGAAAAACCACTTTTCGCACTTGTGTTAGTGTTGAAAAACTACTTTTCGCACTTGTGTTGGTGCAGGAAACCACTTTTGCACTTGTATTAGTGTGGAAAAACCACTTTTCGCACTTGTGTTAGTGTTGAAAAACCACTTTTCGCACTTGTGTTAGTGTTGAAAAACCACTTTTCGCACTTGTGTTAGTGTTGAAAAACCACTTTTCGCACTTGTGTTGGTGCAGGAAACCACTTTTGCACTTGTAGTAGTGTGGAAAAAACACTTTTCGCACTTGTGTTAGTGTTGAAAAACCACTTTTCGCACATGTGTTAGTGTTGAAAAACCACTTTTCGCACTTGTGTTGGTGCAGGAAACCACTTTTGCACTTGTATTAGTGTGGAAAAACCACTTTTCACACTTGTGTTCGTGTTGAAAAAACACTTTTCGCACTTGTGTTAGTGTTGAAAAAACACTTTTCGCACTTGTGTTGGTGCAGGAAACCACTTTTGCACTTGTATTAGTGTGGAAAAAACCACTTTTCGCACTTGTGTTAGTGTTGAAAAACCACTTTTCGCACTTGTGTTAGTGTTGAAAAACCACTTTTCGCACTTGTGTTGGTGCAGGAAACCACTTTTGCACTTGTGTTGGTGCAGGAAACCACTTTTGCACTTGTATTAGTGTGGAAAAAACACTTTTTGCACTTGTGATAGCGTTGAAAAACCACTTTTCGCACTTGTGTTAGTGTTGAAAAACCACTTTTCGCACTTGTGTTGGTGCAGGAAACCACATTTGCACTTGTATTCGTGTGGAAACCACTTTTCGCACTTGTTTTAGTGTTGAAAAACCACTTTTTGCACTTGTGTTAGTGTTCAAAAAACCACTTTTCGCACTTGTATTAGTGTGGAAAAACCACATTTCGCACTTGTGTTAGTTTGGAAAAACCACTTTTCGCACTTGTGTTAGTGTTGAAAAACCACTTTTCGCACTTGTGTTAGTGTTGAAAAAACACTTTTCGCACTTGTGTTAGTGTTGAAAAACCACTTTTCGCACTTGTGTTGGTGCAGGAAACCACTTTTGCACTTGTATTAGTGTGGCAAAACCACTTTTCGCACTTGTGTTAGTGTTGAAAAACCACTTTTCGCACTTGTGTTAGTGTTGAAAAACCACTTTTCGCACTTGTGTTGGTGCAGGAAACCACTTTTGCGCTTGTATTAGTGTGGAAAAACCACTTTTTGCACTTGTGTTAGTGTTGAAAAACCACTTTTCGCACTTGTGTTAGTGTTGAAAAACCACTTTTCGCACTTATGTTGGTGCAGGAAACCACTTTTGCACTTGTATTAGTGTGGAAAAACCACTTTTTGCACTTGTGTTAGTGTTGAAAAACCACTTTTCGCACTTGTGTTGGTGCAGGAAACCACTTTTGCACTTGTATTAGTGTGGAAAAACCACTTTTCGCACTTGTGTTATTGTTGAAAAACCACTTTTCGCACTTGTGTTAGTGTTGAAAAACCACTTTTCGCACTTGTGTTGGTGCAGGAAAACACTTTTGCACTTGTATTAGTGTGGCAAAACCACTTTTCGCACTTGTGTTAGTGTTGAAAAACCACTTTTCGCACTTGTGTTAGTGTTGAAAAAACACTTTCCGCACTTGTATTGGTGCAGGAAACCACTTTTGCACTTCTATTAGTGTGGAAAAAACACTTTTTGCACTTGTGATAGTGTTGAAAAACCACTTTTCGCACATGTGTTAGTGTTGAAAAACCACTTTTCGCACTTGTGTTGGTGCAGGAAACCACTTTTGCACTTGTATTAGTGTGGAAAAACCACTTTTCGCACTTGTGTTATTGTTGAAAAACCACTTTTCGCACTTGTGTTAGTGTTGAAAAACCACTTTTCGCACTTGTGTTGGTGCAGGAAACCACTTTTGCACTTCTATTAGTGTGGAAAAAACACTTTTTGCACTTGTGATAGTGTTGAAAAACCACTTTTTGCACTTGTGTTGGTGCAGGAAACCACTTTTGCACTTGTATTAGTGTGAAAAAACACTTTTTGCACTTGTGTTAGTGTTGAAAAACCACTTTTCGCACTTGTGTTAGTGTTGAAAAACCACTTTTCGCACTTGTGTTAGTGTTGAAAAACCACTTTTCGCACTTGTGTTGGTGCAGGAAACCACTTTTGCACTTGTATTAGTGTGGAAAAACCACTTTTCACACTTGTGTTCGTGTTGAAAAACCACTTTTCGCACTTGTGTTAGTGTTGAAAAAACACTTTTCGCACTTGTGTTGGTGCAGGAAACCACTTTTGCACTTGTATTAGTGTGGAAAACCACTTTTCGCACTTGTGTTATTGTTGAAAAACCACTTTTCGCACTTGTGTTAGTGTTGAAAAACCACTTTTCGCACTTGTGTTGGTGCAGGAAAACACTTTTGCACTTGTATTAGTGTGGAAAAACCACTTTTCGCACTTGTGTTAGTGTTGAAAAACCACTTTTCGCACATGTGTTAGTGTTGAAAAACCACTTTTCGCACTTGTGTTGGTGCAGGAAACCACTTTTGCACTTGTATTAGTGTGGAAAAACCACTTTTCACACTTGTGTTCGTGTTGAAAAACCACTTTTCGCACTTGTGTTAGTGTTGAAAAAACACTTTTCGCACTTGTGTTGGTGCAGGAAACCACTTTTGCACTTGTATTAGTGTGGAAAAAACCACTTTTCGCACTTGTGTTAGTGTTGAAAAACCACTTTTCGCACTTGTGTTTGTGTTGAAAAACCACTTTTCGCACTTGTGTTGGTGCAGGAAACCACTTTTGCACTTGTATTAGTGTGGAAAATACACTTTTCGCACTTGTGTTAGTGTTGAAAAACCACTTTTCGCACTTGTGTTAGTGTTGAAAACCACTTTTCGCACTTGTGTTGGTGCAGGAAACCACTTTTGCACTTGTATTAGTGTGGAAAAAACACTTTTTGCACTTGTGATAGCGTTGAAAAACCACTTTTCGCACTTGTGTTAGTGTTGAAAAACCACTTTTCGCACTTGTGTTGGTGCAGGAAACCACATTTGCACTTGCATTCGTGTGGAAACCACTTTTCGCACTTGTTTTAGTGTTGAAAAACCACTTTTTGCACTTGTGTTAGTGTTCAAAAAACCACTTTTCGCACTTGTATTAGTGTGGAAAAACCACATTTCGCACTTGTGTTAGTTTGGAAAAACCACTTTTCGCACTTGTGTTAGTGTTGAAAAACCACTTTTCGCACTTGTGTTAGTGTTGAAAAAACACTTTTCGCACTTGTGTTAGTGTTGAAAAACCACTTTTCGCACTTGTGTTGGTGCAGGAAACCACTTTTGCACTTGTATTAGTGTGGCAAAACCACTTTTCGCACTTGTGTTAGTGTTGAAAAACCACTTTTCGCACTTGTGTTAGTGTTGAAAAACCACTTTTCGCACTTGTGTTGGTGCAGGAAACCACTTTTGCACTTGTATTAGTGTGGAAAAACCACTTTTTGCACTTGTGTTAGTGTTGAAAAACCACTTTTCGCACTTGTGTTAGTGTTGAAAAACCACTTTTCGCACTTGTGTTGGTACAGGAAACCACTTTTGCACTTGTATTAGTGTGGAAAAACCACTTTTCGCACTTGTGTTAGTGTTGAAAAACCACTTTTCGCACTTGTGTTGGTGCAGGAAACCACTTTTGCACTTGTATTAGTGTGGAAAAACCACTTTTCGCACTTGTGTTATTGTTGAAAAACCACTTTTCGCACTTGTGTTAGTGTTGAAAAACCACTTTTCGCACTTGTGTTGGTGCAGGAAAACACTTTTGCACTTGTATTAGTGTGGAAAAACCACTTTTCGCACTTGTGTTAGTGTTGAAAAACCACTTTTCGCACTTGTGTTAGTGTTGAAAAAACACTTTCCGCACTTGTATTGGTGCAGGAAACCACTTTTGCACTTCTATTAGTGTGGAAAAAACACTTTTTGCACTTGTGATAGTGTTGAAAAACCACTTTTCGCACATGTGTTAGTGTTGAAAAACCACTTTTCGCACTTGTGTTGGTGCAGGAAACCACTTTTGCACTTGTATTAGTGTGGAAAAACCACTTTTCGCACTTGTGTTATTGTTGAAAAACCACTTTTCGCACTTGTGTTAATGTTGAAAAACCACTTTTCGCACTTGTGTTGGTGCAGGAAAACACTTTTGCACTTGTATTAGTGTGGAAAAACCACTTTTCGCACTTGTGTTATTGTTGAAAAACCACTTTTCGCACTTGTGTTAGTGTTGAAAAACCACTTTTCGCACTTGTGTTGGTGCAGGAAAACACTTTTGCACTTGTATTAGTGTGGAAAAACCACTTTTCGCACTTGTGTTAGTGTTGAAAAACCACTTTTCGCACTTGTGTTAGTGTTGAAAAAACACTTTCCGCACTTGTATTGGTGCAGGAAACCACTTTTGCACTTGAATTAGTGTGGAAAATACACTTTTCGCACTTGTGTTAGTGTTGAAAAACCACTTTTCGCACTTGTGTTAGTGTTGAAAAACCACTTTTCGCACTTGTGTTGGTGCAGGAAACCACTTTTGCACTTGTATTAGTGTGGAAAAAACACTTTTTGCACTTGTGATAGTGTTGAAAAACCACTTTTCGCACTTGTGTTAGTGTTGAAAAACCACTTTTCGCACTTGTGTTGGTGCAGGAAACCACTTTTGCACTTGTATTCGTGTGGAAAACCACTTTTCGCACTTGTGTTATTGTTGAAAAACCACTTTTCGCACTTATGTTAGTGTTGAAAAACCACTTGTCGCACTTGTGTTGGTGCAGGAAACCACTTTTGCACTTGTATTAGTGTGGAAAAAACACTTTTTGCACTTGTGATAGCGTTGAAAAACCACTTTTCGCACTTGTGTTAGTGTTGAAAAACCACTTTTCGCACTTGTGTTGGTGCAGGAAACCACATTTGCACTTGTATTCGTGTGGAAAACCACTTTTCGCACTTGTTTTAGTGTTGAAAAACCACTTTTTGCACTTGTGTTAGTGTTCAAAAAACCACTTTTCGCACTTGTATTAGTGTGGAAAAACCACATTTCGCACTTGTGTTAGTTTGGAAAAACCACTTTTCGCACTTGTGTTAGTGTTGAAAAACCACTTTTCGCACTTGTGTTAGTGTTGAAAAAACACTTTTCGCACTTGTGTTAGTGTTGAAAAACCACTTTTCGCACTTGTGTTGGTGCAGGAAACCACTTTTGCACTTGTATTAGTGTGGAAAAACCACTTTTCGCACTTGTGTTAGTGTTGAAAAACCACTTTTCGCACTTGTGTTAGTGTTGAAAAACCACTTTTCGCACTTGTGTTGGTGCAGGAAACCACTTTTGCACTTGTATTAGTGTGGAAAAACCACTTTTTGCACTTGTGTTAGTGTTGAAAAACCACTTTTCGCACTTGTGTTAGTGTTGAAAAACCACTTTTCGCACTTGTGTTGGTGCAGGAAACCACTTTTGCACTTGTATTAGTGTGGAAAACCACTTTTCGCACTTGTGTTAGTGTTGAAAAACCACTTTTCGCACTTGTGTTAGTGTTGAAAAACCACTTTTCGCACTTGTGTTAGTGTTGAAAAACCACTTTTCGCACTTGTGTTAGTGTTAAAAAACCACTTTTCGCACTTGTGTTGGTGCAGGAAACCACGTTTGCACTTATATTAGTGTGGAAAAACCACTTTTTGCACTTGTGATAGTGTTGAAAAACCACTTTTTGCACTTGTGTTGGTGCAGGAAACCACTTTTGCACTTGTATTAGTGTGAAAAAACACTTTTTGCACTTGTGTTAGTGTTGAAAAACCACTTTTCGCACTTGTGTTAGTGTTGAAAAACCACTTTTCGCACTTGTGTTAGTGTTGAAAAACCACTTTTCGCACTTGTGTTGGTGCAGGAAACCACTTTTGCACTTGTATTAGTGTGGAAAAACCACTTTTCACACTTGTGTTCGTGTTGAAAAACCACTTTTCGCACTTGTGTTAGTGTTGAAAAAACACTTTTCGCACTTGTGTTGGTGCAGGAAACCACTTTTGCACTTGTATTAGTGTGGAAAAACCACTTTTCGCACTTGTGTTATTGTTGAAAAACCACTTTTCGCACTTGTGTTAGTGTTGAAAAACCACTTTTCGCACTTGTGTTGGTGCAGGAAAACACTTTTGCACTTGTATTAGTGTGGAAAAACCACTTTTCGCACTTGTGTTAGTGTTGAAAAACCACTTTTCGCACTTGTGTTAGTGTTGAAAAAACACTTTCCGCACTTGTATTGGTGCAGGAAACCACTTTTGCACTTCTATTAGTGTGGAAAAAACACTTTTTGCACTTGTGATAGTGTTGAAAAACCACTTTTCGCACATGTGTTAGTGTTGAAAAACCACTTTTCGCACTTGTGTTGGTGCAGGAAACCACTTTTGCACTTGTATTAGTGTGGAAAAACCACTTTTCGCACTTGTGTTATTGTTGAAAAACCACTTTTCGCACTTGTGTTAGTGTTGAAAAACCACTTTTCGCACTTGTGTTGGTGCAGGAAAACACTTTTGCACTTGTATTAGTGTGGAAAAACCACTTTTCGCACTTGTGTTATTGTTGAAAAACCACTTTTCGCACTTGTGTTAGTGTTGAAAAACCACTTTTCGCACTTGTGTTGGTGCAGGAAAACACTTTTGCACTTGTATTAGTGTGGAAAAACCACTTTT